>NW_009259489.1:2572784-2580616 GCF_000687185.1 Egretta garzetta | reverse complement strand
CCGCTCACGGGCCTCCAGTGGCAACCGGTTCTGGCCAAGGCCAAAAGATAGCGACGGCGGTGCTGTTACTTTGCTTTCTAAAGCTACCGCCCGATTGCAATTGCACTGCTATTCAGAAGTGTGTCAAAATCGTAGTATTTCAACAAGTAAGCTAGCATTTGGCCAGCAGAGACTACAGGTGTGCTAGGATAAATCTGAAGTCAAGAACAGCCTGTGGTGCTGGCAGCCTGAAGGATCAAGAGTTCAGACAATACAAGCCACATCAAGGCTTGATTCCTTCCTCTGGTGAAGGGCAGTTGCCATCGGCCAGCTCTTGGCATTGGGTAGGTACCGGGACACCCACAGAGACGGTGTTGAATCTTCCCTCTTTGAGAGGGAAGGGGTAAGGCTGGGGGCTTGCTCAGCTGGGAGCTTCTTGCTTGAGGGCTTGCTCAACTGAGAGCAGGTCATAGCTGGAGCTGTCGTGGCTTAAGGCTGCTCATAAGGTTAATGGATAAGAAAGAGAAAGCGGAGGGGCCCAGGTGAAGGCGGGTAGTAAATGGACCGGCAAGGGAAGGTTTGGGCTGCAAAGAGAATCCTTCCCTCAGGACTTTTTCTTCTTGCCCGTGGCTCGAGGTCATTGTATCGTCAGCCCACATTAGATGTATGAGAGACAAACCCAAGTGGCATATATGCAATGAAGCTGCAAAGGGAAGTTTAGCCGCAAAGATGTTTTCCTAACCAAATTTTTATTTTGGCCATTTTAAATTTTATTTGAGGTCTTAGGGTAAGGCTCAGCGTGTGCCTTGGGTTAAGGCTAGGGTTTGAATTCAGAGAGAGACAAAGCTTAGGGATCTAGGTGAAGTGGGACTGCAAAGAAGCTGGCAAGGGGAAGGTTTGGGCTGCAAGAAAGTGGGTTCTGGGCAATTTTAGGGTTAGAAGAGAGACAGTTCCTAGAGGTCTAGTTGTGTTGGATCTGCAAAGGGGCTGCCTAGGGACAGTTTGGTCTGTGGAAGAATGACCCTCAAAGACTTTCATCAGGCCCATGTGTGTGTTTACCTGGGGTTAAGGCCCTGGGCACATTTGGGGTGAGGAGAGAGACAGTTCCTAGGGGCCTAGCTGGAGTGGGGCTGCTGAGGGAAGGTCTGAGCTGCCAGAAGGAATTCTCAGGACCATTTGGGGCTGCCTGATGTTAAAGGTGTAAG
Source organism: Egretta garzetta (assembly GCF_000687185.1). NCBI lineage: Eukaryota > Metazoa > Chordata > Aves > Pelecaniformes > Ardeidae > Egretta > Egretta garzetta. Next base: position 2,579,432 of record NW_009259489.1, on the reverse strand, counting down.
CCCTTCTAGCGTTACGGTTCAAAGAGAGACAAAGCCTAGGGATGTAGATGAAGCGGGGCTGCGGACAGGCTGCTGAGGGGAGGTGCGGGCTGCCAAACCAGTTCTCCTGAGAACTTGTTCATCTGTGCCACAGTTTGGGTTTTCTGGACTTAAGGGCTACCTAGCCACTTCTAGGGTTAGGATTAGAAGAGAGAGGAAGCTGAAGGGTCCTGTTGTGGTGGGGCTGCAAAAGGGCTACCAAGGGCAAGTTTGTGCATCATGAAGAATTCTCCCCTGAGAATTTTTCCATCTTGGCCATGGTTTGGGGTCTTTGGCTAAGGTCAGCCCACAGTTAAGATTAGGGAGGGGGTAAGGAGTATGGTTTATAAATGTTACAAAATCCTGGTATGAGTTGTTTGGGGGGACAGGTGTTGATAAGGATTTGAAATGGGAAGTACTGGGATGAAGAAAGAGTTCTCCTCTGTGAAAGAATTCAGTCCAGAAAGATCTTAAACAGAGGATGAGTAGTATAATAGATACTTAGTTTCACGAGAATCTTAACCAGGGCCCAGTTATGGAGGACTTTGGTTTTCATCTGGAACTCAGCCCTCTTTATATGCTATTTGTTTGAAATCAAACTTAATTTCCCAGTTTCTGCTCAAGGCAGAAACTTTGTGTCTCAACTGTTAAAGTCAGTGGCATGACTGCTGATAGCTGGAGTTCCCCATTTGGCCTATTCAGGCGCTGTTCTCCAGACCATTTGGTCCCTCTTCTCACCGCAATTTATCCATTAACCAGTAACACGTCATTCTTCAAAGTTTGACGCATTTGCCATGGTGCCTACAATAAGTAAAACCTGATGCAATCAATATGCCTGGTAACAGGCAGTGTTTATAGCAGTGTTGAATATGCTGCATCAACATTTTTTGTACAGCAAACAGGAAAAAAAAAATTTAGAAATGCATTTGCCCAATTAAAGTAACTTGTGTTGCTGTGTTTTCCTGTGTCTCCTTTTTCTCTGCTCCTTGGCACAAGGCATGCTGATATTTTGTGTTTGCCTTAATCTAGATACTAAATCTAGTCTTTTTTTTTTTTTTTTTTGGCACAGACTGTTCACTCTGAAGGATTTTTCCCCACGTCTTACCTGCACCCACTTGTCAAAATAGCTACACACTTTAGTGAGGCACCTGAAATAACCTGACATTTTACAAATCGCCAACCACCTTCTGAGACAAATCTCTGTGCTTTGACATGCTGAGAGCTGTTCTACTTTTTTCAGTATGTGCCTTCTTACTTCCCAACCCTGACTGTGATCTCAGAAAGTTAACAGGTGAGATTATCTTCTGTCAGAAAAGACCTACAAAGCCTTACTTCTGGTTTTAGTCATTCAAACAAAGAATCAGACTGCTGGTCAGGAGATACTCAGCTGAACAACTGTACAACAAGGAATTTGAGAACTAGTGCTAGAGATTCCACCAGATCCCCCAAACCAGAATAGGATTAGGATGATCTTGTATTTCTGCCTCCAAAGAGAAATACTGCTTTAGAATATAAATGCTATTTTTATTGTAGCAGAACAGTTTGTAAAACTAATTTCTCAGATAAACCACAAAGAAACAGAATGACCAATGAAAAAAGTTGATGATTTATAATGGAAGCAGAAGCTTAATTCAGCCTGTAAAAACTATAAACAATATTTAGTTCTGATCGATAGAAAAGAGAGTGGTTTCCAGAAGACATTAGCAAAGAGGTCTCTGATAAACCAGCTGCAATCTCTCTTGTAGAGTGGAAGCAATTATGAAACATTAAAGTTCCTGTTTGGTGCTGTTTGCAATTTTCTGAAACTTAGAGCTGAAGTGCTCCAGGTATAGTTGCTGTCTGAAGGTAAACAGTGCTGGAAAGTTTGGTCAAAGCACCTCAATGTTCAATAGTTCAAGGAGAAAAAATGAAGGGAAAACCCTTATTCCTCTATGGAAACCTTTGTCTAATCTTAAAGTCTATGGGCTATTTTCTCTTGGCACCAGACAAGGCTTATGGGGACTGAGACAGGTGTATCTTTAGAATGTGCTTTACCATAGCAAAGAGCCTTATGAAAGAACATTTGATACTACTGCTTTTAAAAAGTGTTACCTGATTAAGGGTGATTAAAAGCATGTACTCATGTACTCGTCCTTCCCCTACTGGGAAATTACTCAACTTACTTGAAGCATGTTTCAGTTTCAAACCCAACTGTAATATATGATCATTTATGATGTTATTAGTGTCCAGGACCAGGTCTGAAGTAATGAAACTTGTGTCAGTACAGTGCTTCATTTTAAGTATGCCATTTTCATATTTTGTAGTGAGACCAAACATGGCAAGTATATTAAAATAAGAAATGTAACTCCAATGAAATAAATGGAGCTATAACAGGGATTAATATGGTGCAGGATACACGGTGAAGACTGCAGCTTTTTAATCATGATACCCATATGATCCACTTTGCAGTTCGTTTAGAAATCGGGATATTCTGGGATTGAAGCCAAACCAGAGACTTAGGTTTAAAATAAATTTTATGTACCAGGCAAAAAGCAGCTTTCCTCAGGAAAACAATATAAGATTTTAATAATAATGCAAAGAACTTGAATTAGATGTACATTAAGACACAGTATTAAAAAGTCACAAATCAATTGCTGATTGATGAGGTTGGCAGGTGTCCATGTAAATATCTACCGCATTACAAGGAACATTCAAAAGTTTAACAAGTAAATACTGAAGGAAAAATTACTAATTTTCTTAATTAAACAAATGCAGTAATTTTTTTCCCACTGTGCAGCATCTTAGTTCTGTTGTTCAATGTTCAGCCAGGTTCAGTGATGTTCATGTATACCTTTATATGCTTTCATTAGTGCTTTTTAAGTGAGAGATCAGTTGATTCATGTATTAAGTACAGTATTTATGAAATGTAATTAGTGTATCATAGGCATTGGTATGAAAATGTTAAGTAACTATGTATGTTTTATCTATGAATTCCATGATGATATAGCCAAAAAATGATAAAATACTGTGCTGATTTATAGCAAAATGTGTATTTGCAGTTATAGTTAGTTGGGATGATCTAAAATCATGTCTACATATGAATGATCCCTGTGTCTTTTTCAGATGAGTTGTTTGTTCTAATTTTAGATTACTCTTGAAAATACACTCTTTGTTTTTGATGAGAAATAAAGCTGTTGTGATAAATGGTTAAGGCTGTGCACTGGTTAGATTTATGAATATATTTGCTAGTATTTTCATTACTTCAGTGCTATGGTTTTGTAAATTTTTGTAATTAAACTCCTTTAAATGCAATTTTTTAAAAGGAAGGTCTAAATTCTGGGTTTTCCTAAATTTTAATATTTTCTCTTCTGTGTGAATAAAGACAAGTTTTAAAATAAATAAACAGGGTCACTAATTTTGATTGACAACAGCGAATGATGCCAATTAATTCTGCACAACTCTACAAAACTGTTTTTTTCACTTAGTTTTGTTTTAATCCATTGTACTCTTGGTAGAATATGTTCCCCAAGCCCTAAACTAGTCAGTAAAATTTTTGAAGTGTTTGCCTGATAAGTCAGTTCTTGAGGGTTAGGTATTTAAGAAGGAATTTGTTGTTACAAAGGTGTAGTAGATATTTCACCGTGGCCCAGTTGTTATCAGTGGCTGAGAAAAACCAATTTAGGGTTGATGGATCTGGAGGCAATACCTACTCATTAACTTAACTTTGTGCATGTATTAACATCCCCAAACTGGGGGACAGGCACATGCAGACTTTTTTCTCTCTTGAACTAAGCATTTCATAGAGACAGTAAGCATTACCCCTATTTTATACTTGACTTTATTAAATTAAGCATGCACTTAGAAGTTATCAGGTCTCAACGAGCATATTGAGATTGGAACAAGTTGGGAAGGTCCTACTACAAGTTAATAAATACAACTTGCTACCAGCTGTCTTTTTTCCTAGTATTTCTTACGTGTGCTGCTGAAGGTTGAGTGGGGTGCAAGAGCTAGCTGTTGGTGGTCAACTTAAATTCTGTTGTATTACATTTATTCACTGTCTTCTTCAGGTTTTTATGTCTGGTTTTTATTGTGTACTTGTTAGTGGAAAACGCATCTGAACACCCAGTTTATTTGATCCAGGTGTTTTCTCACGTTTAAGAGCTAAATTTTGTCAGTTGGATGTAAACTATTACAGTATTTTATGGAAAAAAAGTTTTCTATAGTGGCTTTGCTGGCAAAGATTTATACCTATTGACTAAGAAATTCCTTAATCTTACCTCCCCCCCCTGCCCCGGAGCAGATAGTGAAAGATACTACTACTCTGGGTATTACAAGTCTCCTTACACAAAAGCTGTTGTAAAGTTTGCCAAATTTCAAATACATTTGGCAGAATGAGGACCATTTTCATGTACTGTAAAAACTTTGAAATAAAATGTGCTAGTGTTTAAGAGTTTTTAGTCAAGGAATTAGGATATTTTTGTTAACAGGTTGGAAGATTACCTTAAACTTTACATTGTGTGTAAATGTGTTTTCTTCAGGCGCTTTTCTACAAAGCCTTACAATAGGAATAACTAAAGCCATAGTTTTTGCTTAGCATTTAAGTAAAGCAGCCTATAAAGAGTTGGACCTATATACTTCGGCTCTGAAAACCCAGGTCCCTCTCCCTCAAGTTGCTAGCATTTATGTTACTACTGAGCTATAAAAGTGACATTCATTTTAAGATGCAGGCAGCCGAGAAGTGGACACATATCTGTGTGCCCATACACACTCGTGCTGAAGTCAGTTACAGATGTCTAATCAAAAGTGATCAGTTCAAAATTGGAACAATTCTGTCTAACGCAGCAGTAATCCACAGCATTGCTTTTATTGACAACCAGCATTTTCCCAGGTGCGCTTGGTATATGTTCTTCAATGAGCTGTAAAACAAAGTAATTTTTCCCATTTTACATTTGCAGACATGTTCTTTCTTGCCTTCAGTTTTAATCTGGCATTTTTCAGGCCAGATAGGTTTTTAGCCAGTGTCATAGAGGAAATGAAACAGGGCTCCAAAGGGAAGTTGCGAGCACCTTATCTATGAAGAGGCTACCACATATCCATAATACATTACACCAGCTTGAGGCAAGCTCAGTCTTTCTTGTGAGTTATGTATTAGTACAGTTTCTTCTGAATAATTTATAATGTTGCTGTGCAAACTGGGTTAGTATTAGGAGCCCTAGAAATGTCAGGTTTTGAAATAATCCTTCTATTGGTAAAAGTATTCAGCGTGAAATACTATATTAAAGCAACACTGAAGCTGAGCTTTTGAAATCACAAAAGGCAGGAAATGCAGAGTTAAGGTTGCCATGGAAACCTTAACTCTACACCTTTAGGTAGGTAGTATGCTATGCTTTTAATTACTTCTTTATACAACTCTATATAGGTGGTCCCCTTTTACATTGTGAATTCTAATTATATGAGTGCTATTTATAATACATATTAATTGCACCGTCTACTCAGCAAACATTAGAAGTCAGGTGTTAGCTGTGGCTGGCTGTATCTTGCACTCTAATATTAAGGTGACTGTATGATGCGTATCTGGAAAATACTACTATGGCTAACTTAATGGCCGAAATATTAAAAAGTGCTTTTTCCGAGTTAGAACTGCACAGTATGGCCACCGCATTACAGAGTATGATCACAAGAAGAGCAAAATCTTGAAAACACAGGCAGTTTACTGGAGGTAAACTGAAAATGGTACTTCACCGACATTTAACCAGAATGATGGTACTCTTCTTTGGCAAAGCATGAAAATACAGCATTAGTGCTTTACAAATGTGCATTCTTCCCTCCAGTACTTCGTCTTGTGCTTCACAGGGCATAGCTCTTGCTCCTTCTCCTCCAGTTTCCTTCCCAACAGCTTGGTGAGCAGCGTGAAAGCCTCTGCAAAGTTTGCGTTGGGCTGCAAATGTGAAAATTCTCCAGCCCAATTCATAATTCCTGTATCTGCTCACTAAAATGGCAGATTTATATGAAGTTTTGTCTTCTTTTATTTAGCCATTGGCCCAACTGATACGCAAGGAATGCCCAAAGGTTGAACATTAAGGATCCCCAAGTCACAAGGCCTGGCAGCAAGCTAACATCTTTGGTATGGTATGATGAAAGGTGTGGCAAATTGTATGGTATGTTGCTCAGAAAAAGTCCTCTGTCCATGACAGCAATTCATATGATGTCTGGGAGAATCTGTTTCAGGAGAGGGCAGGCTTGCAATAAGAATTTCCAGTACGTTCATTAAAGTTTAGAAGATTGTAATAAAATGATGCACCGTGAGAAAGACGTTAAAATGAGCATCATTAATTTTTGTTTCTCAAAATGCTGGTTGCGCTTTTGGCAGCACTGTTTGGTTAATAGTAAACATACTTCTAGAACGTATAAATATTAAAACAGGTGAGCATGATGTTCAGGTAAAGAAAAATCTTTACATCTACAGTGTTTATTGACAGCTGCTTCCTAGAAAGCAAAAAAATAGGTTTTAAATGTGAAAGAGAGCATCTCGCTGCCTCCTGATGGCTGGGGTGGCCGTCCGCTGAGCCCTCTGCCAGTGGGTGCACCAGGAGGACCTGACAGCCATGTTGGGGCAGGCTAACAATTTGCCCCTGGGATTTGCGCACTTGT
>NW_009259489.1:2560822-2572213 GCF_000687185.1 Egretta garzetta | reverse complement strand
GGAGAGCATCCCGCTGCCTCTTGATGGCTGGGGTGGCCGTCCGCTGAGCCCTCTGCCAGTGGGTGCACCAGGAGGACCTGACAGCCATGTTGGGGCAGGCTACAAGTTTGCCCATGGCATTGGCGCGCGCCCCCCCTGCCCCCAGCCACAACTCAGTGCTTAGCCTTTCTCCTACCCCTCTTCTAAAACGCTGAGTTTTCTGGTTTGGTCCATTGTGACCATTTTTAATACAGTGGCGATGGGGGGGGCTGCAGGGCGGCCTCTGTGAGGGGAGGCTGGGGCTGCCCCCGCTGGACATGGCCGGCTCCAGCTGGTGCCAAGGGACCCTGCCCGGCCAACAACTGAGTCCCTCGGAGAAGCCAGCAGGGCCTGTGTGAGGAGGTATCTGGGGAAGGGCACAAGGCAGCCCTGTTTCAGAGAGTACATGCAGTGGGGTCAGTCACGATATACATCCTGTGGTTAATGAATACACTCTGGTTCTGAAAATCAGATTTGGACTTCCAGCTCATTTTTTTTTCTTTCAGTTTCTCAAAGTGCGAGTTGAGCTCTTCGTGATGCTCCCCATACAGCAAAGACATAGATTTACCCAAGAAGGCTTCCTAAGGCTTGCATGGTTCCTATGAAGTAGGTGAGTCTGCTGCCAAAATATGAAGGGCTCACTGCAGCGGGCAGCAGGCAGGAAGGGGAGGGTTTCTACCCTGTGGCTTCTCTCTGGGTGCGGCAACCTGCTTTACCTTTCAGACTGCATGCACCAGTCAGTTGAGGTGTAATGGAGCACCTACATATATACGTCTAAAGTTAACATCAAGCAGCACCCAACGAGATCTAAGGCTGAAAGGGAAGCACTGAGGAAAGGTGGTTCAAGCTGCTCTATTCTGGTGGTTTGCACTGATTCTGAGCACTTCTGTCTGCGGTGATGGTGGACGAACAAGGGCCTACACGTCTGGCTGTGCACAGGCCCAGGAAAAAGCATGCCTCTGCCTGTGGGGCTACACCTGGCTGGTGACCGGTCACCAGCGGTGTTTCTCAGGGCTCAGTTCTAGCACCGGTTCTGTTCAAGGTATTTATCAACAATCTGGATGCAGGGGTTGAATGCACCGGTTAGCAAGTGAAGCAAAGAAATTAACTCTCCAGCCAATGAGACTGTCAAGACGGTATTCTTTATTACAGCACTGGGGTCACACCAGGATTTTCCTCGAGGTGCTCCCACCCAGCCGTGACTTCAAAGGTCTTATATTTACAAAGTCATTGCATATTCTTAGTTTTTTCTGCAAAATCATTAACATATTCCCACCTATTTCTGCGACTAATTACATATTCAAGAGGGGAGTTATTCTACAGTCTTTGCTACTGCCTAATGTCCATTTTCAGGGACTGTAGCCACTTTGGTGGTTGTTTACTTCATCTCGTGGTCATGTCTTCCTCTTCATCAGTTGTCTTCTGGGTGAGCCTGAGTTGACGTGTTCCTTATTTCTGATGACTCGGCAGCTTGTTTTTCTTGTAACCATTTCTCTCTGTTCTCACAGATGGCTAGCCCCCTTCACCACTTCAGATAGTTTTTGTTCTTTGTCTTCGCTTATCTTAATGCCTACAATGTCCTTGCAATGCAATAGCTCTGTTAGTGTAATAGCTAAGTTAGCTGATATTTAGCATGCTTTGAAAAGGGGTTAGTTAATTTTCTAAATTTCCACTATGCTATGCTGTATCTTATACTTTATTCTTGCTTCTATTTTCTTATTTCACAAGTTTGCTGATGGTAGGCTGGGAGGTGCTGTTGGCTCTCTGGAGGGACAAGAGGCCTTGCAGAGGGATCTGGATAGATTGGAGCACTGGGCAATGATTAATGGAAAGACATTTAACAAGTCCAAATGCTGGATCCTGCACCTGGGGCAGAGTAATGCTGGGCACAAATATAAATGGGGAGAGGAGTGGCTGGAGAGCAGCCCGCCGGAAAGGGACCTGGGGGTGTGGGTCAGCAACAGGCTCAATGTGAGTCAGCAGTGTGCCCTGGCAACCAGGAGGGCAAAACCCATCCTGGGGGCCATCAAATACAGCATAGCCAGCCAGTCAAGAGGGGTGATTGTCCTGCTGTATTCAGTATTGGTGTGGCCTGACCTTGAGTACTGTGTGCAGCTCTGGGCCCCACAATCTAAGAAGGATGTTGAGATACTCAGATGTGTCCAGAGGAGGGCAACAAAGCTGGTGAAAGGGCTGGAAGGCATGTCCTGTGAGGAGCAGCTGAGGACTCAGCATTTGTCTGTTTTGGAGAGAAGGAGTCTGAGGGGCGACCTCATTGCTCTCTATGGCTTCCTGAAGAGGGGAAGCAGAGAAGGAGGTGCTGAGCTCTTCTCCCTCGTGTCCAGTGATAGGACACGTAGGAATGGTTCAAAGCTGTGCCAGGGGAGGTTCAGACCGGACATGAGGAAGCATTTCTTTACCAAGAGGGTGGTCAAACACTGGAACAGGCTTCCTAGAGAGGTGGTCGATGCCCCAAGCCTGTCAGTGTTTAAGAGGCATTTGGACAATGACCTTAACAACAGGCTTTAACTTCCGGTCAGTCCTGAATTGGTCAGGCAGTTGGACTAGATGATCGCTGTAGGTCCCTTCCAACTAAAATATTCTATTCTGTTCTATGCTATGCTATTCTAACCTAACTGTGGGACACTTACAGTCTCTGAGCAGCAATGCCCTGTCCTGTCCTGCCAGGAGGCCATGTCCAAAGGAGGGGGAGGTTAGACAGGACAGCACTGAAGGCTGCATTGGCTGCCCTCCCCAGCCCATGAACTGTGAGTCTGACCAACAGAAGACAGGGCAGAGTAGCTGAAAGGGCAGGATAAGGTATTTGGCCCCATCAGGAGGAGAGGGGAAATGGATTTTTCTTTGGGCTGGTTGAAAGCCATGTGAGGGTGGCAGTGTCCTGGCTGCTGGTGGGGTGAGTCAGTGGGCACTGACATAGGGCTATTGCAGAGCTTGTTAAGGTCATTAGATGAGCAGGATCAAGAGTGTAAAAGTACACTGAAAAGACAAAGAGAATCGTAAAACACAGTGGAAAACAGGAACGGAGATGGAGAAGAAAGGTAACCATCCCAGTCTGATTTCATGGTTTCACTGATTCATAAGATGGAAAACCTCAAACCCTTTACATAAATGGTAGACATAGAAAAAAGTATGCCAAACTATGCCAGTAGAATTCAAATGTAAAGGCAAGTATTCAGGGTTAGGAAATGACAGGAAGGAGGTTGCTTGTGGAATTTTAATTCAGCTGCTTTGTGTATATGCATTGTGCTCACTTCATATATCCTTCAGTCTGCTGAAACAGAAATCCTATTAACAATCCTAATGGCTAGTATTCCCAAAATTTCAAGTCTCCCAGAATATGGAGAACACTCATGCCAGCTATATCCCTCAGCTAGAATAGCACAGGTATTGTAAGCAAGGAGGAGTTAGGTTCCCCTGAATAGAATTCAGCTACTGTAACTATAAAATCATCCTCTCTTTCATTTCATTTCTCTTTCACTTAAATCCTACTTCTGTGGCTCTTCTTAGAGCCTTCGTAGTACAAGCCTTTTGTTCTGGGCAGGTAGAGACTATGTTTCCACTAGGAAATGCATACATTCCAAGTAATGCAATACACAAGGCTTCTTAGAGGGGCGTTTTCCTTCACTGCAGATTGTCTTCCAAGCAGATCCATCCTATTAATTGAATGAGGTAGGAATTCTGTGCAAAAAATATCTATGGTCATGTAGTTACTTTATCAGAATATATATATACACAAGGAAATTACAAAGTTTGCCTGTGCATCCTGTTTTGGAATTTCTAACCCTTGAGAGCCTAATGATACAATCTTTCAGTGCAATCTCTGAATGTCCTTAAAAAATCTGAACCATGAAGGACAGATCCCACCCTGCGGCATCATATGGTCCCACACGGGCAACCAGCAGGATGCAGTCATGTTGTTACTCGACTAATAGAGTAACTAGTCCGACTTACAGTTTACTGCCGTTTCACAGATGGCACTGGAGAGGGGTGAAGTGCAGATGGAGCCTGTGGGTTTCACAGCTGTGTTCTGACAGCAGAGGAGTGACATGTTGGGTCCTTTACCTGCATCTGGAGGAAATGCCTGCCCTGCCGAGCACACTTCCCAACCAGTTTCACCCATTAGATTTGAACAGTTCTGTCCCCTCTATCACACCCTGTTTCACCCTCTCCTCTTTTGACTCCTCATTTCTGTATTATCTTTGACTTGCCATTTCCAGGTTCTAAACATCAGATTTTTACCAGTCTGAAGTCTCCTTTCTACCCTCCAGGTTAGATTCTCCCCATCCTAGTTTTTCATTCATTCAGTTTCCCTGCCTGTTAACCTTTCTCAAGCTTCCCTCACTGGATTTTTACCCTGGGTCTTTATCTTATCTCTGTTTCATTCTTGATTCACTGGTTCCCACTCCTTTGCCTGCTATTTCTCTCTCTGGTCCTTAGTCATGGTTTCCACTTGGACCTATGACTGTTTTCCCATAATATGAAAAGCTGGTCTGACTTTTTATCAAGCTGGTCCCAGTCTCAAAGTTGTCTTCTCTCTTAAGCCGGAGCTGCAGCATGTCACTGGAGCAATCTTTAGAGATTTGTAGGTAAATTCCCAAGTGTGTGTGAAAAGTAAATTTTTTTTTCAAAGTTTAGGCTGTTGTAAATTGGACCGACCTGCCAGAGGAATGGAAGAAGACTAAAAGTGAAAAAAAAATTACTCAGAATGTTTATGGCCAAATTTAAGTTTTCGTCTTCATGGCATGAAAATGTTAGTGCTTCTTGAAGCTTGGTCAAAATTTTCTCACTTGGAGGAAAAATGTTGTGTATGCTAAGACTTCATTCTCCTCAGCATCTGAAGTCCAGGTGCATGGAAGCTCTGTGGAAATAGTTGAAAATTCTGGATGTTCTTCATGGAAGGATTTACAGAAATACAGCATAACTTTCTCCAAACACAACTTTTTCAAAGCCTCAGAAAGACTTACCTCTAAGAAGGAAAACTCAGGCAGAAAATGAAGCAGTTTCTTCAAATATTCACAGATGCTATTGTTAGAATGTCTAGAAGAACTTTTAAAAAATAAGTAGGAACGAAGAACTGCTAAAAACAGAAGCTAATTATTCTAAGGCAATCTCATATTCACCAGTGAATGAGTACTTCATACACTACAAGCTTTAAGACCCTGAGAAATAAAAATATCAACCTATTACTTCGAAGATGGGAAGAATGGATACAGAAGTCACGGGTGGAAGTTGTTACTCTACCAGAAATCAACTTGGTCTGGTTTGGCAGGAGGGATCAAAAAGAAAAATGCTGTATGATTGCTATGACTTACTCTTTCTGAAAAACACAGACCATATTGTCTATAATGTAAATATGACTGAAAAAAATCTTATTCATCAGTATGTGGCTTCTCAGATGTGATACACAAGAGGACATGCTAGAAAATAAGACTCATTGTGTGCAAGTGCAGTTTTGCCAAGAAAGGAATGCTGTTGGAGAGGTTTCAGATCCACCAAGCCATTATGGCTATATTTCAAAACTCCGAAGTATAAAAGATACACTGGGTGTTTTTACATTATTTTCAGCATCTTCATCTGAAACTGCAAAAATACCTGCAAGGATTTGGGGAAGCAAGGCTCAGTGATGTATCTAGATAAGCTACGAGTAATTAGACAGAGATGACAAGCTGACATAATCCATCTACTGGCAAAAACTGTGCTTTCTGCATGGTCAGAAAAAACACTGGAGGGAAAAACAGCCACCAATAAACCTGACTAAGAAATGAAAGCATTACTCAGGGCTCAGTATCTTTAAAAAATTCCTGTAGGGGTGTAGTGCCACAGAGCTGTGTGGGAGATGTGCGATCTATTTCTGGTGGTAAGACAATGAAATGTTGGAAGTGGGTGCCGGAAAACTAGCATTCACTGGCAACAGGACAGAGTTAGAATATTGGACCATAAGGCATCTCAGGGAATTATGTCATACAGTTGCTTTCAAAAACAAATCTAGTCTTAGTTTGAGAGTACCACATTTACTTGAATATAAGGAAACACTCAGGTTTCTTCACCTATTCCAGGAGAAAAATCAGTGAATGTAAATTCTCCAGAATCCCTCCAGGCCTACCTGATATGACAGTGAAGATTTTTCTAGACCGATGAAAACGCAGACAGAAACCTTGGGCTCAGGGAAGAAGATGCCCTTTACTCTCTTCCCCTCTTTTCTCCATTTATAAATTGAACGCAGATCCTGCAAGGGAAAATGATGGAGAAGTGATCCCACTCACTGAAAGAAGCATGTGTGTGGGGAGGGAGATTTGTGATTAGGCAGGAGAAAAGAGGGCAAGGAAAAGGCATAAAGGAGTAGGAGGAAGGAAGAGACACAAAATAGCATCAATGCATGAGAAGTGAGGGAAGTGTGAGGTGCTGGTCCCTCATCTTCAAAGGGAATAAACATCCTCAGTTTCCTTAGGGATTTTGGAATCTACACTAATCTGGTATTAAACCAATCGGCAGCTGATGTAAAGGAGCTGCAGTAGTACCCCAGCCTGGAGCCCTGGAGGAAGAGGTGTCTGCAGGATATCCTTTTCCTTCCAGCTACCTTTACCTCCTCCCACCTGGAGGCAGTGATGGCTGCCAGCTGTGACTACTTTTCAGTCATTGTTTCTTTTGCACCCAGTCCTTACTTTGGAAGGCTGCTCTTGAAGCTACCGGCTCCTTGAAGATCAACAACCTTTGGAGTGCCAGGAAAAAAATATTTATAGTGAGTTTATACTCATTTATTCTTTTGCCCCATAATAGCTCTTTTTGCTTCCTTGCTTGTCTTAACGTCACCCAAAATATTTGGAGAGCATAATAGTGTGTCGTATTAGATTTTAGTCTGATAAACCGAACAAGGCAATTTTTATTTTTCGACTTTCAAATAACAGCTGAAGTTCCCTAAACATCCTTAGAATTTCTCTCTGGTTTTCATGCAGCTAGAACTCCTTTTTTTCTGAATGTGCTGGCTAGAGCTGAACACGGAATTCCAGTTCAAGTATTTTCAGTGCTTTATCCAGTGAAATGGGATTTCCCTGTCTCTCACAATCACATTTGACTTTTTCCATGGGAATGGTAGCTCCTACTCAATGTGTGATCAGTACAAATCTGGTTTTGCATGGAGAAAACAGAGGTACCATGCAAGGTTAGGCAAAACTCAGACCCTTGCAGTGCTTCTTGCTTTTCCAGCTCCATACTGCTGCTCTTCCAGGACTTTGGCCAGGCCAGTGGCCATGGTGATACTCAGCAGGCTTGAGATTCAGACAGGACAGCCATCTGGTTTTTTTTCCATCTACAGGTATCCTGCTGGGATGTTCAGCCCAACAGTCCTTTCAGAGGTATCGATAATGCTGCCAAGTTTACAGGTGTTGCCCCAGCTGGTTGGCCATTCAGGGTAAGGGTGTCAGAACAAGGTTTGGCATCTTGATCGTTGGCTATGAATATATGTGCCAGGAATATGCTGCTTCAGAGCAGCAAACAACAGTCTCTCCTGAACCACCCTGTGCTTTGCCCTGCCTGAAACTGTCCATCTCTGGTTTGAGCATGACATTGCTTGGTATCCTTGCAGAGGAACAGCCACTGACCTGCTGACGGTTTCCATCGGGCAGTGCGCTCTGCTGCTCAAGACTGCTTCCATCAGAGGACTTGAGACAAGGAAGTGCTCTAAAACAGCAGGGGGAAAAAACCCAAACAGCCAACTTAGAGCTGAGCCTCTTGTCATCACTATTACATTTCTCCATGTTATAATACTTCAGACTTCAAGGTGAGGTGATTGTGTATTTTTTCTCCTGTTAGTGTCTATGATTTAATTGCCTAGCTTGCTTTCTTCATATCTGCAAGTGCAGTTCAGCCTTAGCTGATGGGTGTCACCATGGTTTTGTGTCATATATTAATTTGGAAAATGGCAAGACAGAGAAGTGATTTCAGTAAGCTTGGCAAGCATAGACAAAGGCTTTTTCCACAAGACAAATAATGTCAACTCAACCAAATCAACCTGGAAGCTGATCAAAATTGCAAAAGGGTGTAATTGAGATAAAGCTCAAGGCTTAGAGAAGGCTCAGTCAGACCTGGAGGAACAGTAACGATAAATACAGAAAGGAAGTAATCCATTATGTGGAGCTTCTATGCTTAACTGTAATGATCAATTAACACTGCTTAAATGAAGAATTAAGAGGAAACAGAGATTAACCATGAGATCTACATGGAGTGATGCTTTTTTTGTCCCTACAGCTCTGCTCCCCCTCCCAGGATCTTATCTGTCACAGTACTCATTTTATTACAGAGGGGGATGAAATACATAGGGCATTTCACAAGTCAATAAAGACACTCTTGCTATCCCACACGGGGTTGTTCTGGAGACAGCAGTGTTTCTTTGCCCCTGAATCTGTTCACACCTCTCATTCTCAAGCAAACATGCAATTCTTTCCCCCAGGGCTCCGTGTGTGTTTGGTTTCTTTTATATTTTTTTTCTTTTATCTTCAGACTTAGGGATTTCTGGTTTTGCACCCATACAGTGGGAAAACATACTTCATGCAAGGCAAATATGTGAGCAAGTTGAAAGGCAGAGACAGATGGAGCCATCTCTGTGGTATCTAAACAAAATACTTTGGACATAATGAAATACTAAAGCATTTGCATTAGTGTGTGAGCTTGAGCTGAGAGAACAAAAATGATGCAACAGAGTTACTCGTATGTGGATTTAGGGCCTTAGTTTCTTTACTGTCGACCTGCTGTTACTGCATGCAAAACGTCATGTGGGACTTCTAGAAGCTAATGGATCTAGGCTCCTAGCTGCTTGACACCAAAGAATATATTTATAAGCTGTGTGGTTTCTGCGCTTGCCTAGTCTGAATTATTTTTGATAATAATCTCACTCTTATCACTCTTATAATACAGAAGAAAGAAGTGTTGTGGATCTTCATCTTTCCCCCACCAACACAGAGGACCCTCAAGCAGTTCTACTGATAGAAGCCTGTACATCTGGTGAGACCTCACCTGGAGCACTGCATCCAGCTCTGGGGCCCTCAGCACAAGAAGGACATGGAACTGTTGGAGCGGGTCCAGAGGAGGGCCACAAAAATGATCCGGGGGCTGGAGCACCTCTCCTCTGAGGACAGGCTGAGAGAGTTGGGGCTGTTCAGCCTGGAGAAGAGAAGGCTGCGGGGAGACCTGATTGCGGCCTTTCAGTACTTAAAGGGAGCCTGTAGGAAAGACGGGGAAAATCTTTTTCGTGAGGCCAGCTGTGACAGGACAAGGGGTAATGGTTTTAAACTGAAGTAGGGTAGGTTTACACGGGATATAAGGAAGAAATTATTTACAATGAGGGTGGTGAAACACTGGAACGGGTTGCCCAGAGAGGTAGTGGAGGCCCCATCCCTGGAAACATTCAAGATCAGGTTGGATGGGGCTCTGAGCAACCTTATCGAGTTAGAGGTGTCCCCACTCACTTCAGGGGTGTTGGACTAGATGGCCTTTAGGGGTCCCTTCCAACCCAAAGCATTCTATGATTCTATGATCTAACTTGATTTTTTAGTGGAAAATACATAGAGCTTCGTATGTTTCAGAGTTAGCATCTGAAACCCAACCAAGAAATTACAATGGCACTTCAGAAAAGTAATGCAGCCTCATCGTAAATATGCATGTTCTCAGCATTGCCCATGTCCTGGTTTCAGCTGGGATAGAGTTAGTTTTCTTCATAGTAGCTAGCATAGTGCTGTGTTTTGGATTTAGTACCAGAAGAATGTTGATAACACACTGATGTTTTTAGTTGTTGCCAAGTAGTGCTGAGACTACTCAAGGACTTTTTGAGCTTCTCCTGCTCGCCCAGGTGCAGAACAAGCTGGGAGGGAGCACAGCTAGGACAGCTAACCCAAACTGACCAAAGAGCTATTCCATACCATAGAACGTCATGCTCGGTGGGGGCGGTTAGTCGGTCGGTCAGTCGCGGGGAGAGGGGTTGCTGCTCGGGGACTGCTTGCGGCTCGGGGGGAGTGATCACGGCTCAGGACGGGCTGGGCATTGGTCGGCGGGTGGTGAGCAATTGCATTGTGCATCATTCGTTTTGTATATTCTGTATATTCTGTTATCATTCTCATTATTACTGTTATTATTATTTTTTCTTATTAAACTGTCTTTATCTCAGCCCTCGGCTCTAACCTTTTATTTTCTTTCCGATTCTCTCCCTCATCCAACTGAGGGAGGGGGGGAGTGAGCGAGCGGCTGCGTGGTGCTGAGTTGCCAGCCGGGTTAAACCACGACAGCCCACCACAAACCTTGGGCTGTTGCTGCTCAGTCTGAAGTTTTTGTAGCTCGGTGCCTCTGCTTGAGGTTATGAGGCAGCACGTGAGAAACGGGAAACGAAGGAAGCTGTTGTTTCCTCCCTTGTGAGGCAGCCTGCCTCGCTGCTACTGCTAGGAATGATTTGTGCTGGGTTTCTTACGCTTGCTTTTGTTTGGAGGTTTCCCTTGATATTTGTCATCCTCATTCTTCCCACAACTGATTACTTTTATAGGTCAAACTGGTGAAGCAAAGGTCTGTAAAACACAGGTGTGAGTTAAAACTTTTGAGAATGCCTGTCATTGCTCTGGGGAGATCAGACTGTCGGGTAAATCCTTTTGCTGTCTTTCACTCTGGCCTCTTCCTGGGATACGCTTGGTCCCAGGTGGTGGAGGTCTTAGGAGAGGACAACCAACCTTTTGTTAAAGCCACAGCTGTGTACATACCGTCGTTGTGTTTGTCATGTTTTACAATGCCATAACATCCATTGGTAAAATGTGGGTGTCCTTCTGTTTTTATGTGGGGATTGACATCTAGTGTCTTCTTGACGCCTCCCTCTCGTATTCGCTGCAGTTTAATGCGCCTCCGCTGGCTGCAACATCGCTGCAGCAGGAAAATAACCATGAAAAGATTGAAAGTGGTCCTAGAAGCAGCAAGGAGCTGGGATGTGTGTTCCACCTGGGGTATCCCCATGCCACTGGCATTGGCTAGGAGCAGTTGCAACCTAACGCGAGTAAGTTCAGGAAAATTGGGGGCGTTAGTGCAAGTATTTGCTGAACCCGAGACGAAGTCGGTGCCCAGAAAGGTAGTAGGTGGTGCCGGAGCCTGGGCTACTCCGTTGAATGAGAAGCAGCAACACACGCTGTTTGCCCGGCACCACTGCAGGGCCGAGCCAACAGCAGCGGGATCTGGCAGGCTCACCGTGCTGCCTGTTTCTTTGCGGTACTACCAGCATGGACCCGCTGGCATCTGCATTTTTGGGGGGCAATTTTAGAACCGCTACTGCGTTTCCTTCCCGCTTAGTCCGTGACGCGGTTGGTCCGAAGCGCCTGCAAAGCGGGG
>NW_009259489.1:2544089-2559121 GCF_000687185.1 Egretta garzetta | reverse complement strand
CCGTGCGCTCCGTGAGGGGCGAGCCACGATCCGCAGAGGTTTGCCTCCGCCGTTAGCCGCACCGGATCGCTGGAAGAGCCGCTTTGGCTTCCAGATCCCCACCCTGAGGACCTTCCCCGGGTCGTTGAGGGATGGCCGGTCCTGAAAACGACTGCTTTTATCTCGCGGTGTGAAGGGGGGAAACTTCAGAACAGCGAAGGCTCGTTTTAGCTCTCCTGGAGTCTTCAGAGGATGTAAAACAGCGTGTGAATTTCCCAGTGAAGTGAAGAAGGCTCTAAGGAAATCTGCTTTGCAGCAGGTCCCCTAGTAAACTGGACGTGGGCTTCAGGTTTTAAGGAAATGAGGAGGAATAAAATCTCTAAGGTTAATCTGATCGCATCTAAATTAGCAGATAAAAAAAGAGACATGGATACCTGTGAAAACTTTCTGCAGTTGTATCCTTAGTAATTTGTATAGTGAGATGAAAAAATAAGCCCTGCCACCGGGCTCGCCTGATAGCCTCTGGACGGCATGGAAACTCATCCATGTTCAAAAGCAACAGAAACCTGGTATGATTTGGCTAACTGCAAGGTGGAGGCAGACTTTTAATGTATGAACAAGATGCTGGGTTTTTAAGACTTTATGACATAGTTCAGAGTATAAGTTACAAATTATGTCCTTTGTATTTTGGTCATTCAGGAATTTGAATGTGAAATTGGTATATTAATATGGAAGTTGAAAGTGTCTCCTCAAGCCGTTAAGGACACTTGGGATTCTCCAACTGTGAAATTGGTATATTAATATGGAAGTTGAAAGTGAAAGCCGTTAAGGACACTTGGGATTCTCCAACTAATTAAATTCCTTGCTTGTGGGGTGATAACAGCTGCATCCTTGGCTCTGTCCTGGTCACTAGGATTCACTGTACAAGACGTAGGAAGGAATGACTTCCTGGGCTAGCTTTTATTTTCCTGTTGTCTTCTGTTCCATTTAAAAAAAAAAAATAAAAAAATCCCAAGCAGAATAAACCCAAGCTTGCAGCTATCTACATGTTCAAGAAAGCGATAATGTGTTTCAAAAACCTGCCAAAAGGCTAACTGATTTTACAGTGGTTTTGGGATATATTCTTAAAGCTGTTAAGCAGACAGAATTATGTAGCTTTCTCAATTCAAATAATGGAAAACCTCTCATTTATTTAGAATCAGTATGGTGTTTGTAGCTATGTTGGTTAAGTGTATCATACTACAAATACAGGGAGCTGTTGAAGAGGGAGTAAACGTTCTTTCTCCAGAACTAAATCGAGCATTTCTGAAAACTAAAACCTGACTTTAAAAAAAAAAAAAAAAAGACTCCCCCATTTCATCAACTCCAGTACTGCTCGTGTTTTAATGGTGTAGCTTCTTGATGAACGGTACAAATACATATCTGTAGTGGGAGTTGAAGTAATCCTAAATACTGAAGTGGTTGGTGTGATGACTTGAGTAGGATGTTGGTACATCGAGGTCAAGGAGACCGAACTTCCTGGCAAAGATCTTGAAGACTCTTTAGACAGTACACTTTGAGGTATTACAGTATAGAGTTCCTCTGCAGACCATCTTCTAACAAGGTGGACAAAACCAGAAATGTAGGTATGCATTACTGATTATCTCCCTGCTCTCTAAATGTGAGCAAGCACACACAAGCCAGGGCCAGCACCAACTCTCTGGATCTGTGGTTAAGTATCAGACACTTGCCACTGTTCAGAGCAGAGGTCTTGATTCGGTAGCAATTTTGTATCAGCATCTAAATGCAGTTGCCCATGGATTTTGGAGTATTTCTAGACCAAGGTGTACTGGACTCTTAACACCGCAGTTGTAAAAATGAGTGTTCTGGAAGCAAGCTGAAAAATGGTTGATAATCCATAAACCTGGCCACACAAGGATCTGTGTACTATATTCAGTATTTAATGGGTACTGCTGTCCTGTGTGAGCTTGTAGTACCTGGCTGCTGAAGAGTTTGCCTATTCCAATGGTCAGAACACAGAAAACTTGGGATGGGGGAGAAGAATGGGCTTGCCAAAGCAGCAGTGGCTTTCTTAGTTGATTTTGTTATAGTGAAGAGTTCACAGTTCAGCCTCCTTGTTGCACTGAATACCATTGTGCAAGCCAGGTAATTAGGTGTTGTCTGTGTGGTGGATACCAAGCTGTGGGTGACTGGTCTCTGAACCAGTGCTGCTATTAAACATTGCTTTGAGAAACTTGAAACTAGAGAATGGTCTGTAGGGTGCAGTAGTTTGGGAGCCACTCTTAGCGCTGTATCCTGTATGTCTGTAGGTATCTCTCATCTCATAGGAGAAGGTAAACTAATCAGGCTCTGGGAATTGTATAGCCTAGGCCCATAAGATGTCCACTCTTGCTTCTCTACCTGCCAGTCTCTCTCTTCTCTCCTCGTTCCTCATCCCTGTTGCATAAAGACAAATTCTTGTCAGTAGTCACTGCTGAGTGATATAATAATTTATTTGTGCAAACCGTTCTGTTGAGTTGACCACACAGAATATAGCATCCTTTAATAGTAAACCATGGATTTTTATGTAAATAAGATGACCTCAGTTATGTTCATCCTAGTTCATAATGTGTCTCTCTTGTATTCCCAGTACTGAGGAATACAGAATTTGCCACTATTGCGCAACCAGTCTCCTTTGAGCAGAGGTTTGATTACACTGAAAATCCTCAAGAAATAGATCTTAAGTAAACATACTCTGGATGTATATTGGTAGTTTAGATTATTGTACACATGGACCAGCTAAATTCC
Organism: Egretta garzetta; assembly: GCF_000687185.1. NCBI lineage: Eukaryota > Metazoa > Chordata > Aves > Pelecaniformes > Ardeidae > Egretta > Egretta garzetta. The sequence goes on along the minus strand of NW_009259489.1, from coordinate 2,556,355 downwards.
ATGTTAAAGCTGAAAACCGCCACTGTATTTTACTGGTCATTGCTACTGCTTTTATTTCTAGTTGGGGGCAGGGGAGTCAGAGGTTTGTGTGTGTGGACTGTGGTGCTTAGGCTGAAATGAATACGCTTCAGGCTAGACACAGTATGGAAGCTGCGCGGCGATGAATTCTGGTAGGGGTGAGAAGTTGGTGTCCTGTTAAAGTTAATCTCTTGGATTAATTCCTGGTTTATTAATGGGTAGTGTCTCCATAACTTACTTTCCTTCATGGCCTTCCGTGCTGTGGACAGGTATCCAAGTTTTCCTTACTAACTTTTCCCTTCACTCTTGCTGAATGATAAAGAATTACAAGGTAAAAGCTTCTGTGAGATGTGCTTGTCTCTTTCATGTCACGTTAATCAAAGTGTCTTTCTAAAAAGGCTTCAGCTTCTCTTCACTTTTGTTGGGACTATATTTAGTATGTTATCTTCATAAAGGTGGTTATGATATGTGTCAGTTCGAGATGGCAGAATTAGAATACTAGGGTTCTTCAGTTGGCTGGAGAATATTGTGGAAGATGAGCATTGTAGGATGTACTTATTAGTGCTGTAATTGCCTATAAATAAGTATTTTAATTTAATTTTTGGCAGTCAGAAAATGTCTGTTGCTAGCTGCTCCACTCCTAGCTCTTACGCTTTTTAAAGGATGGGGAGTTAGTCAAATGCATTTCTTTAAAGCACTCAGGATGCAGGGTCCCATTTTGAAGAGAGGATACTGTAGTTGTAGGGGAATTGAGAAATCATGTTAATTCTCAAGTGTCATATGTAATAATTTTTACAAAGCCTGTTCGAAGCTTTAAAATCTAAAAATCTATACTGTTTGAACATATGGGGTAGACAAATCTTGCAGTGGATATGTGGGGGTTTTTTTCTGCAAGTCTGTTGACTTGCTTTTTCAGGTGTTTCCAAACCACAGTCTTGTCCTTAAACTTTACAGTTTCCTTTCTCTAACTGGGGTAAGAAGATGTGAACACTGTAAAGCTGTTAGGAGCCAGAAGCATTGTTGGTGGTTGAATTTTACCTGACTTTAAACTGTCTTTTTTCCCTCCCACAAGGCTTAATGATAGCTCTCCCAAAACTTCGTATTAGCAACAGTTCCATCAGCTGTGCTCCTCTGACACAGAACTATTGCAGATAACAGAGCAGAAGGTACAGCTTCTTGGCAGTAGTTCAGTGGTACGGCAATTCCTGGCCATCTTGCTATCTCAGGAGTAAAATGAGATGCTTATTGTGTGAAAGCAATGGCAGCAAAGTAGTTGATGCTGTATTCTGTATCAGTGTGGAGAGTGTAACAAAACCTGATCAACATGGCTTACTATAGGTAACACCCACAAAGCTTGATTATCTGAAAAAAATTAGTAAGGTATAAATACCTGGACAGAGAGATTGTATGTAAATCAGCTTGAAATGGTTAATTAACTACTTTGTCAGGCAGCAACATGTGGAGACCTCTACCATGCTTAAATTATTTTCTGTCACAGTAGTTTTATGACCATGAAATAAGCATAAGAAATATAAACCTGCTTTTCTGGCCTGGCAACACATAAATGAGTGTCCTGAACACCGTGGGGGATGATTTCCATGCTGATCTAGTGAAGGTGTTTGCGATTGATCAGTTTCAGTATTCCCATGCATTATAAAGATTATGTAGACCAGTTCTTTGGGTGAAACCCTAGTTCTGCTGAAAATAAACGTTTTGGTCCTTCACATTCATCATGTTGAGATTATTTTTATTCTTGGGTCTCAAGGCAAACATCAGACAAATGCTTTAGGTGTGTGTTCTTGTGATTTCTCTCTCCCAAACAGTGCTTGCCCTGTTATCTTTGCCGGACTTGTAACCAGGTGTCGAGCCAATACTTGAGGAGGTATGCAATCTCAAAGCCATAGAGATTGCAATAGCTTGAAATACTGTAACACGTCAGCACTTCTAATCACGGGAAGCAAAGACACCTAACTGGCTTTAGAGTATTTCTGCTTGCTAGTTAGTGAAAGTGATAAGTAGAATTCAGATATCACTTTTATGGGAATTTTGTTGGAAAACATGTATTCTTTATGATTGTTTCTTAAAACTGTAATTTGATTTAAAGCTCTTAGCTCACTCTTTAAATAACAGGTTTCTATGTGTTAGTTTACTACAAAGAGAAGAGCTTTATCTCATTATGTAACACTAATTTACTAGTAGTTTCTCATTAGTATAGGTGCCCGGGACATCATTTCAGATGAGTGTATGGTTTTCCAGTGTATTCCAGATCAGTGACCATCAAAACAATGCAAACGCTTCACACAAATTAGGAACTTAGTTCTTCTACTCTTTTAGATATCTTGAATTTTGAAGCTGGTGAGGCCTAAAGTAATTGCCAAGAGATGGTGTCTCTTCTAGTCCAGGAGCTATAGTTCAAGAGGCACTTAGCAAGGGAGAGAGTGTGGTGTAGAGATACCCAATGAGGCTGAGATCAGATCTGGAACAGAACTCATATGAGTATATGTGTGTATATATGCATGTCGAAATTAAGCATGCTTGTATTTTAACAATGTGCCCTTTGTATCTGAGACAGTCCTGTACTCAAGAAAAATCCCAGGCTTCCCCATGTGTGTGGTTATAGTCTTAGTAACAAGAAACTGTAACAATGAACAAAGGGACAAAGTATTCTGCATTATTTAAAGTAAAAACAAAAATTGGAGTACTCGGTCCATCTCTTTTTTTTTTTTTTTTTTTTTTTTTTAAGATACCATGTTAGGTTGAAATGTGTATTTAAAATCCCTACTTAGGTGAAAGCCTGCTGTAAAAACAAAACCAAACCCCCCCACCCCCACCCCCAAAAAAACAAAACCAAAACAAACCCAAACAAAACAAAAAACCCCAAACGTTTAAGAGCATGCTTTCTAGTTCAGGATTTTGTGCTGTTTTCCCTCTAGGGCTTAAAGGTAAGGTGCAGTGGGTGTGGAAGCATTGCACTACAAAAAATCCACTTTTAGGTCTAATTTTGATAATAGGTTTATTTTCCCCATTCTGTTGTGAGTATTTTAGTTTTTATTTTTTCCAAGGCTGAGCTGTGTGAGATCCACCAAAATTAGTGTTGTGTTCAGGACACGGAGATTAGAGCGGGGAGGAGGCTAGAGGGAGCTGTGGCTTTATTCTACTTGGACCTTGCACTGGGCAGTGTTGGGCTCTGTTGTATCTACACAGAGCCCTGGTAGGGGTATTAATGTCATCTGCTCTATTCTGCAAAGTAATGGAACTGTGCTTGAATACTGTATTGATTTTCTGGAACTGTGTCACAAATATGCTTCTGGCAAGACACTGCATTCTGACACGCTTCTCCGGTGGCAAGTGGTGGTGAATGCCAGTCATCATTAAAAAAATTAGTCTAGGGAGACACTGTTTAAACATGCAATAGATGGTGCTGGATTGCCAGATACAACCATATATTGACATTTCCAATATCTAGTCGTTATCTTTTGTTTGGTTTTTTTTTTAGCTACAGGTACCAAGTTAGCTAACTTAAGCAGTCTGCATCACTCGTTTTGGCTGACAGCTTTTACCTGAATAAAGAGGGAAGAACTTGAAATACATAGTTCCTCTTGGGTTTTTCTTCTTCCTCTGTATACGTACAAATGATTCACGGGCACTGTTTTGTCCATCTTTGTGACTGTATTCTTTGTCAACACTTGATCATTAAGTTTTCACTGAGCTTGCCAAAAAGTAGGAACAACAGAAGACAGGGGCTGCTTTTTTTGTTGTCCACTGCAGCAGAAACATTTGTGCAGTGAGCCACATCAGTACTGTAACGTGGCTGACTGCATGGCTGTAGAAATACAGGGGTTGGCATAAGGGAACTGTCATTACAGATGGGATAGACCTAGTTTTTGCCACAGCAGTGTCTGTTTATTCTGGCGGGAAGCGTTCAAAAAGATCCAGACTCAGAGCTATCCCTCTCTGAGTTTGCTCCTCAGTTTTGAAGCTCAAGCTGAGACTGTCTGCTAGGTTGAGTCTCGCGCAGCTTGTTGAGAAATGACAGGTTTTCCCCTTTTGGTAGTGTCTTTCATAGTAAAAACCATAATAAGTAATATTGACTGGGTTTAGAATTTGGGTTTTTTAAATGCTCTTAATGACTTTCTTTGTAAATAGTGTGCTGTAGTCTTGAATCCATAGTTAATCTTGAAGCTATTCTTGTAACAGGACATATAATGATATCTTCCCTGAGTTTTGAAAACTGAAGAATGAGCTTAAATGGTCAACACTTTACAGTGAAGCATTGGTGAAATAAATCACCTTTGACATGTATTCTCGCAATTCCTACTTCTTGTGCCTGTTCATTTCCAGCAGCCTGCTAGCCCTGGCTTGTCTGTACAAAAGTCTAAAAGAATGTACTGTGTGATACTGGAGAAACCAGTGTTTTCTCCCACACATGACTTACTGTGGAGTATGCAGCCATGTCAGGGCTTCTTAGGGTATGAAGTGTTTTCCATGCCAACAAAAATAAGCATATGGAATAATATATGCTGTGTAGCTCTGCTGTCAAATCATTGCATGCAGTAACTGAGGTCCTAAGCAGCTCTTTGGCCAATTGACTTTGAAACTGGAACACTTGTACTTTTGCACTAGCCGTATTTTTTCACTGACTTGTGTGTGACTAGAAGAATTAACCTGCAGTTAGACAGGAACAATTTATCTCGCATTAACTTACTTTCAGTTTTGGATACTGATTTCCAAGTGCTTTTTCAACATCTGAGTATATGTCCCTCCCATGTCAATAGCTGTTCTTTTACAAAAGATAGAAGGATTTCCCATGTCTCCTGTAGCAAGCCTCCTACCCAGGCGACATCTAGAGCTCTCTGCATCTAGACTTACATAGGAACTGGGTTCCTACCGGGAAATGATTGGCAGTGTTTGGGAAAAGGTGGTATCCTGCTGATTTGAGTCCTAGGTAGGCTTGGTTCTTCAGAAGTCCTGCACAGCTCAGATGGCAGCATGTGTGGCTATGCATAACAGTAAAACTCCCAGGATCTTTGGGAAGTTTTCTGGAAAAAGACAGGTGCTGAAGCACATGGTTAAGTAATGATCCATTTCCATGGGATTTCTGTGAAATGTGAGCGCTAAACTCTAGATTCCGTAAGCTACCTCACATCTGAATGCAAATGCTGTCCATGTCTCTTACAACAGGTCTTAATGGGCCACTCCAGATCTGAGATAATTTTTACTTTTCTATAACATCTGCAACTTACTTTTATTGTTAGCAGGATTTGAGAATTAATATCCTTCTGGAGCAAAGTTCTTAGAGGAAAACAGTCTGCTACTTCCCCAATTGTTCTTACAAAGAAGAAATTTACTTAGCATGAAAATATTTTTGAAGAGTCTTTCTCTTCTGCTCCTTAGTAACGACCTTAAATCCTAGATTTGAAGAATACCGCTGCTCTTGAATGCTCAGAGGTAGACATGGTAATCCTCAAGTCACTGGTACTAACTCAGCCTTTACAGATAGGACCCAAGTCTAGATCTTGTAAGGGTTACCTTCTGTTCCACCTTCTTGCTGCTTGTTCTCTTGCTCCTTCTGCTGCTGGCTATTGTTTTTGTAAAACTTAAGACTTTGCTGATTCAGAGGACTTTGTTGTCACTTAGAGCAACATGTGTAGGATGTTGCATATTCTGTGATATGTTTCTGGAATCATTCAGAAAATAAAGTTAAACACAGGAGGATTTTGTCAAGGAAGAAAACCAACACCATGTCCAAGTTCAAAGTAGTTTTACAAAATCCCAGCATCCAAACAGTTCTACAACCTTGGAAAACTTATGTAGTAGGAACCTGGAACAGAGGTTTGATTTGATGTCCTGTGTGGCTCTGGACAAATACTAATGAGTCTATTTAGACCCTAAAAATCTCTGCTTGATGATCCTGCAACTTGCATATGACAATACTTCTATAAAGTCCCTCAGGAAGAATACGAGTGGAAATTACCCAGTTATTAAGATACAGACTTTTGTCTGTACAAGTACTGCTAGCTTCCTCACTGTAGAGGAGAAATGTTGGGACGAGTAGAATGATGATTTCAGACTGTGGGCAAATTAAATGATTTTTGGAAAACCAGATCATTGAATGCTGCCTCGTATGAATACGGGTCTTGGAGCAAAGTACATGACTGTGTGCTGCTATTAAGAACCTGATGATAATGCACAGTTTATTCGTCTTTCACATTTGGAAAATGCAGCTACTATTCTATGAGAAGCTTGTATTGAACAAGAAATATCCATACACAGTGGCGCAATAGCAGTCAACCTTCTTCGTTGAAACTTGACAGTTATGGTGACCTGCTTATGTCACCTGACACCTTAATAAAGACCATTAGAAAAAAAAAAAAAAGACAAGGATTTTGGTTTCAGATACCATTATGCTTATAAACTAATATGCTTACATACCAGAGGTTTAGAAAATAAGGGGTTGTGATCAAACTTCACACAGAGCTGGTTAAGTAATGATTAAAACTGATACTTTGAAATTTAACTGGCAGATACAAAATTTTGCTCTAAATCATCTTGTCTTATATGAATGCTGTTCATCTTCCTGAAGAACTGTTCCTCTTAATTTGCTTCTAAACACTGAGATTTTTTTGCAATTAAGTGTGATATTAGTACTTCCGACTCACGGCATTCTATTCACTAGGTTAAGCAGTCATATGCTGTAGTACGTATTCTGTTTTTAAACACAAAAACATGTTAGAGAGAGGGAAATGGCAGTTTCTGCTATATGAACTTGGATTTGATGCTTCAGTTCAGCCTCTTTTAGAAGTAAACATGTGATGAGCACCTAAGTGCTCCAGTTTGGGAAGACTATATCAAGTTTAGCATACATGATTGAAGTGGTTATAAATATAGCTTTCTTTAAAACTGACCTTGCAATGCAAGCATTCTGTAAGTAGCTAATAAACCTGCTTGTTTCTGGCCACTGTTTATTTCATGGAATCAGAAACACTAGGGCTTGGCTTCTTACATTTAATATCTATTCTGGTATTTATGCAAAGGAGTGGGTGAGGGAGTGTTTTCTAGTTCTTGGTTCGTACATAGGTTTTGAATGCGTTGAACCCTACTAGTTCATTGAGATACCATGTAAGGAAAAATGTTCCTGTTCATAAAGAAAGGTCATCCGGAAATAACTGGCTAGCTTTTAACAGGCACTGGTTCCTGGTCTTTGATTAGATGCTTCCTAACTGTAGTAGCTCTTATTTGTTGCTTGAATATTTTTATTGAACCATTAAGTATAAGCTGCTAATGTAGGCAATTCCTTGTGAAATAGGTAAGAAAATTTGTTTTATCTGTCACAGAAGCATTTGAGCCAAGACTTCTGCACAAACTCTATGGTGTGAATTCTGTTGCTCAGTTTGTCAAAATGCCAAGCAGTTTCCCAACATCTCATTTTTTTTCCTGTAATTACACTTTCAACAGGTAAAGTAACTTCCATCTGGGTAAAGCCCTACTACCTACCTACTATCTTAGGTTTAGAACTACATTCATCGTAGGCATCGTTCTGAAGTACAAGCTATTTCGTACATTACAATTTTGAAGTATGCTTTGCAAAAAGTGGTAGATAATCTAGTTCCAGTACAACTAACACATAATACTTTGCCTTTACCAGCCTCTCAAAGCAGCCTCAATGCAAGCGCATGAGCCGTAGGTGAAGAAATGTTTCTTTATGCTATTTGGATAGCAATACCCAAGAGTATTGTGTTTCCAGCATGGTCGTTTTCCCTGTAAGCTGCTCATTGGTGAGACAGCCTGGTCCAGGTATGGCCGTTCCTCTCCAGCACTTGGGGCCCATCCCCATGGCACAGCACTTGGCACACTCCCTTGGCTGACCTTCACTGTTCAGACCCGTGTACCTATTCCCATGTCAGCCTCTGTAGTGGGTTGTGCAGGGCACTGTTTGCTCCATGCACAGAGTGTGGCCATACCGGTATATTTAAACACAGATTGCGCCCTGTGTGCGTGTTGTGAATCTTACCCTTGTGATGGGAAGTTGCCTGGCAATGCAAGAGATATCTCTAGGGGAAGCAGGATTTGGAGCCACCCTAGGAATGCCCTCGGTGATCTGATGAGCAAACGACTCCGGAGGCCCATCAGGAACGGTATCTGGGTGTCCTGCCTTAGGAGGAATCTCAGAACGTGTTTGGCATATATGTGGTGTGAACAGTCGGGGAAACTGAGATCTGTCACTTCCACTTACAGCTCAATATAGATGCAACCACTGCTTCCAAAATTCAATTGTGTTTACTAGGCTGTAAGTTATCAGAAGGGAGGGGTTTGCTGGCATGGTAATGGCATGCTCAAAGTGAATTAAAGAGGCTTTATGGCTCCTGCAGTGCTCAGTGGGATGATTCAAATTGATTTGTTACTTATGAATATAAAATTAATTTGTTTACCTTTCTAGGAGTCTAATTCAGTTCCTTGATACAAATGAAATAATCCGATTCTCATCTTGTGGTGTGGACCAGTGATTCTTTTTGAAACTTAGCATGCAGCTGTAGCAGTCTGGATGGGATTGCAAATTGTGTGAAGATCAATTGATGCTGATAGTGATGAAATGCATGTTTATACAGCCTGGTTCATTCTGCTCCCTCCATATGTAAGTTCTGATACTTCCACTGATGCTGGTGGTAGCATGACTTCAGCTTTGAAGTGTCTGCGGTAAATGTGCAGGTTGCACTAATGATTTATTTCAGGGTGTTTATTTCTGAGGGTTAAGTGTAAACCTCTCAAAACTGGCTGTTAACTGACAACTTCTTAATGTTAAGTAAGGGGTTTGTGGGTTTTAAGCTGGAAATGAAAGGAATGACAAATGCCAGGCCCACTAAAGTAAAACTAATTTTCACATGTAGAAGGCATGTCAAAATTAGTAACTTGGAGATGCAGAAAAAGGTGAGGTGGACTTGGTTGATGGGGTGAGAAGTGGTAAGGATGTGTGATCACTTCTGTATGAAGACCTACAAGGAAGCAAAATAGACGGCTAAAGCCAATAAGGAAGGTAATGAAAGAAAACTAGTAAGAAACATTACAAGGAGGGGTTGCTAAAGACTGTGGTGCCAGTGTGTAGCATTATCTTGCTACAGAAATACGTTTGAGTCAAATTTCAAGTGTCTCATAATAAACAAGGAAGGAAGATATTCCTTGTTTTTTCTGTGTGAACAAGTTGCTGAGAGATCTAGTCTTTAGAATAGCAAAATTATGACTAGTGTAAGTTGAGTGTTGTCTCTCAAAGTCAAAGATGATTGGAAAAACAGCAGTTAAACTTAACATAATCAAAAAATACTAATTTTTTAATACTATCACTGTTTACCGTATAATTGCTGATTATGTCAGTGGAAACACATGATGAATTGATTTGATGATTTTGTCTTCCTTCTATTCTCTTTTAGGTTCCAAAATTCTTATCTGTCTCTATTGTCAAATGCCCCAGCTTTGTCCCTGTTGCCTCACACCTGTTGAAATACAGCCACCAGAACAGAAATTCTTGCCATAGGCAATGATGAGGCTTGATGGAGCACGCAAAATCACACTGAATGTCAAATTAGAAAATACTGCATTTACATTGTTTATTTAACTCTGCCGTGTTTTATGGAGCTTAAGCTAATGTAGGATTGCCACTCTGTCAGTGCTCCGCATGGCTGCATGCCCTAGTGCAAGCCCTCTGTTCTTGGTTCCTTCTTGCTGTGCACAGTGACACTTGTCTACTACTGAAGGATTTCATTACAGCAACTGAACTAACCAAACTTTACAACAGAGGGTGTTGATTTTTGGACAGTCTCATGCTTTCATGTTGGGGCAAAGCCAGGCATTCCATGTTGTTTGAATGTGCTGCTCTGGGTGGCACTTCTACCACTGCTGTTTTATCACCCTTATGTCCCACCAAACAGTATGATTAACATCAAAGAGTCTTCATGCGCTTGCAGGGTGCTGTTTTTCCCCATCTGTGCCTCGGCACCTAAGTGATGCCATCTGATTTGGCTTAATTCTCACCTTCTTTAGTCGGCATCAGTCGGTCTAATTAGTTATTTGTAAGTGGCATTGACGGCCCTTCTCAGAAACTGAAAATTGTTTCGCAGAGGAAACTATCAAACTTTAGATCTCAAAGAGTCCATGAAATAATTTGAGGGTGTCTGTGAAACATGACAAGGAAGGCATGCTGGATGGGAATAGGCTTGCCTTCTGGAGATTGCAGTAGATTGAAAATCATGTCCCATCTGGAGCCTTCCTCCTCATCCTCCCCCTCCATGCCCCTGGAAAGGAGAGTGCTGCTGGGCCTGCTTGTAAAGCAGAGCACGGAGTCCTGGCTCACCAGTAGTCTCTGGGTCCCAAAGCAACTTTGTGCTCTTGCTCTCTCTGCTGTATTTGGAGAGCTGTGCTTGTTCTGCTGGTATAGGGCTTTTCTTTCTTTCATTTTGCTTCTTTTTTTTTTTCCCCTTAAAACTGTAGGTCTTGTAATGGTTCTGAAGACTGTAGATACTGTCTCTAAGGACCATCTCTAGAAAATGTCTATTTATTTAAACTTGAGAAAACTGGTGGTGCAGAGGGCAGGAAACTGTAATTTACTCATAGGACTACAATAAAGTGCTGTGCTAAGTGCCAGTAGAAGTTTAAGCTGAACAATTAAATTGCTTAATGTTCTCCCTTAAAATATTTGCATGAGTTCTCTTGGAGCAATCTGACTTTGCACACAACTCCATTGCATAGGAGATTTTAGCGGTAGATTGCAAAGGGAAGATTGCTTCTGTACAGAGTTTATCAAGGAACTAGAGGAATTGAAAAGAAAACCTGGTTATAAATTGCTTTTGGACCTTTCTAAACCTTTTTTCCTAACAGGTGTGAATGACATTATTTCTTCCTTTGCTACCCTTGTGCTGTGTAGGCTTTATTCCTCTCATCTGTGTTTGCATTGCAAGTGTGGCAAAGCTGCTTTTCCATGCTATAAAATGGAGGGAAATGAGTATTTTGAGACCATCGACTACCTGTTTCTTATTCCAGATGCAGTTTAGCTTAGTTTACTGTATGTGAGGGCTGTCAACATCTAGACTACTTTCAGAAATGTCTCTGTAGCCTGTTGTTCCAGGGTTCTTTGTTCATAGAATAGAACCTGACATTAGGTTGTTTTTCTGTTTGCTTCTGGTTAACACTTTCGGTGACTAGATGTGGAAAATAGCTATGCATCTTAAATGTAATTGTCTAGTCATAAAGATGGAAGAACTCCTCTCTTGACTTCCTTGACAAGAATTTTTGGCCAGAGCAAATACCAGGAATAAAATACAAGTTTGGATCTATCATGATTACTTAGTATTTTCACTATAGGTAAATCTCAGTCCTGAAATTCATCCTAACATAGTTTAGCTGCTCTTAAGTCATTAAAAGCTGATGATTAGTTCTCTCCAATCTTGTAATTTAAAAACAAATTTAAGGTAAAAGTGAATTCAATTGAGATACCTTTGTCCACTTACTTGCATGACTTAGAGGAATAATCACTTAGGTACATAGAAAAATTCTCAAGATGCCCTGGAATAACTTAATAAACTAAAGCGAAAAGTGTGAAGATAAAGCTGAGTACTTGTCCTTGGTAATATGCTTCTTGCTACCTCATATGACTCCCAAAGCCCTCACTTAATTCATGGTATGAAAATGATCTCTTGAAGGTTGGGTGGAAGGATGAAAAAGGAAAATCTTAGGGAGATGGACCTTCGTGCAGCTGTTGGAGGAACTTTCATAGTCAGTGATAACTTCTTGGTGGGCATGGTTTCTGTAACACTTTGTCTGGTTGCCCACCTGCAGAACTGGAGCAGCATGTGACAGCTGGGGGCACAGGAGAATAGGCGTTTCTTAAAAACCCACAGAATTATAGATGTGAAAGCAAATCCAATTTCTGTCTATTGTTTGTCCTCTTTTTTTAAATCAGGTTGACATTGCACTGTACATGTATCTTCCTGGTACCTTTTTTAGCCTTTAGCGCAAGGAGCTCCATGTTCACTGACATTATACCAAAAATTCAAGAGTTTTGTTGGTTTCTTTCTCCTTGCTCTAGAATATAAGCCTTAATTTTAAGTAGTATCTATTTTATTACAGATGTGGGAGTTTGCATCTTAACTGGCAAATGTAATTCAGCGTATTATGTTTTGATCAGGACTTTGAGGGCATGTTGACTCTGCTTGTTAGGGCTTGGCAGGGATGGCTTTATTATCTTTAGCCCCACAAAAATG
>NW_009259489.1:2510059-2544058 GCF_000687185.1 Egretta garzetta | reverse complement strand
GGTTCAGCATGGCAAGGACAAGCAACTAGTGAGATACTACCTAGAAAGCAGGATGAAATACCCGAGCTACAGGTGTAATTGTGACTCACATCTAAGTAAGCCAAATTTTACTGCAGAATCGTGTGCACAATTTCCTGTTCTTTCTCTGAAGAATGTGCATACATTTTCATATTTCAGTTTTTGCTCTCTCCAATTCGTGAGAAAGCAAAACCAGAGTTTTTGCTGTTGATCTGGACACTGAGCGTACCTAGTAAGACCCATCTGATTTCACTGTATCATGGATGATTATGATCCATTGCTTTTTTGAAGGTCACTGTAATTCAGATTTTCACTGTATTCCAAGAAATAGTAATGCAACTAGAGAATTCACTGAAGTCTTCTCTACAAATATCTCAAATTTGCTCTGGAATTTAAGAAAAGAAAAAATTTAAAACATCTGTCATGCAGTGAACTTAACACTGACCTACCAAAACAGTTCATTCCATCACTCTCATGAATTTTAAGTTAATATGCTAAAGCCTTCTCCAACTGATGTAAGGCATCTGAAGATGGGATGAGACAAAAGACAATTCGTGGCTTCTGAGTGCTTTTGCATTTTCTGTGCCTTGTGATATGGTGAGGGCCAAGGAGGGCTGCGAGGGGCTTGTTCCGCATGAAAGATACTGAGGGCAGAATCTGTTTGCTTGGTGTGCTCTAAGTATGCTAACTGAATTAGTGACTAACTTTATTATTAACATGCTTTGTAGAATGTCTGGGGTCGATACATGTGTGTGTATGTAAAAACACTGATCAGATCATGTCAAAATGAATGTGATGTTAAAGCTCTGAAGGCAAGCAGGACAAAGAAGGGTATTGGAGACAAGTATTTAGGGGAGAGCTGTTTAAGGGACGCTTGTTCCTGATGTTTTGTAGGGTTTCACAGTCAGTGAGATGCCTGCACGGAAGTGCTAGTGAAATAGATTGGAAAAGTGTATTTTCTAAGAGGGAGGGTACCAAGGAAGAGTTGATCAGGTCAAATGAATGACTTGCAGTGAAGCAAGAAGGTGGGTCTGAGAGACAGATCAAAGCCACGTCACTTGGGTCCTGGTCTAAGACTTGCTCCATTCTCTTATGTCTGGGTCTGCCAGCGCAGGCAGTGTCCTGTCCTGCCACCACCACTGTCCCGACAATAAACTCATTGTGCCTGGCTTTTCTAGTCCTCTGTGGAGAGTGGGAACCTGGGCACTGATTTGTCCTGTGGTTTGCAACTCCAACAGCTTCCATGCTGTTGATGTTACTAAATTTGTGAGACTGTAATCCCTGTGCTACAGTCAATTTTAAATCTGTGCTGTAGAAGAAGCTCTTTACCATTATAAAGTTTGCCAATAACTACTATCCTTCAGTGGTCTCTTATGAATGGGAAGCTCACAGAAGAGGAATGAGTTTAAATGAACTTTCTCATTGTTCTTCATAATTACGGGTTTTTTTGTGTTTTGGGTTTGTTTGTTTGTTTTATTTAATAGGAAGAGCCTTATTTCCCAAGGTATGGTAAAATCCTAGCTCTTGTGATTTAATGTGATGACTATAAATTTTAAGTGCTGTCTGCAGTTGTCTTACACTGCCTGCTTGTAGGATACTCCTCTGCCTTTCTTCTATCCCTTCCTCCTCTGGAAGGTCTCCTGCATGGGCTTCCTGAGCATTTAGTTGAGATTGACACATAGAGAGTGGTTCATTTTTTTCCTGAATGGACTATTTTATAGGATTACATGCTCATAAAGATGCTGTCAACATCAGTGGATGTGCCAAAATGTTATCAGAAGGAATTGATTTCAGAAATGTTTTCTGCCCTACATTTTGAAGTTACCTGCTTTCCTGACTTGCTTCCTGTGTCATATGGGAACTTCTGTTCATTGATACAAATAATCATAAGTAGACAGTTTTTCTGCTAATGGAAGTCCATAATTGCTGACTTCACTGGAGTTCTGTCTACTCATAGGTGTCAAATTTAGCCTAGCTTGTATAAAACTATATTCTTTGCACCTAGCTGTACACATATGTGTTTTGCATATACTTCTTAGCCCATAATAAAATGCTGTGAGTTTTTTGTTGGAGTTTTTTTGTTTGGTTGGTTTTTTTAAAACCTAGGATTTTAAGGTATGCAAATATAGTGCAAATGTTCCCCCTTCTGTCTGAATAGCTCTCAGATTTCAACTAGTCTTTATAGGGACATTGACATTTCAAAGACAATAAATTTCTGAGAACTTTATGAAAATAAAGAGCCAGGTTGAAAAGAGTGCCTGTTGAGAGAGCAAGAGCTCAACTCCTAAGAGTCACAGAGGATTCTCTTGGATCAGATGCTCTGCCCCAAAATGCAGGAAGGTTTCAGCTGCAAATTTCCTTTTTTTAGACCCTGGAGGTCCAACTGTGAGTTAGAGTTTTGGTTTAGACCAGTTTTTATTAATTCTTCTATTTGTACAAAAACTTAAACATCACCCTCCCCCAAAACCAAAACTTGGTAAAGAAGAGGAAAAGGCATCACCATCATCACCAGCAGCTCCATATTGAGTGAACAGAGTGTGGGACTGTGTGATATGCTGTCTCTTTAGGATGACACAAAATGGTGCAGGTGTAAAATTGGATGAAATTCTCCATCACATTTCCACTGCAATGGGTACAGTGGTATTTCTGTTATATCTAATTATCTGCCTTCACTGTAAGTAATACCTGTGCTCTGGAGTCTTTTCCTATAGGCTGTTTTCCAGCCGCTTTTATATGAACCCATCACAGGATCATTTTCAGTAGTAAACAGCTTTTACAACTCGGACAGTATCTTAGAGCACATTCTGATTTTTCATTCACTGGACTAAAGCTACTAAGTCAATTTGAATTCTAAAACCAGCTATGACTCAGTCCGTTTAACACCAGCACTAACATTGTGCAGTGCAGCTTAAGAGGGGAGTCCAGCAATGCTTTTGCTTATTTATACACCCTTTAATGTTAGAAACTGTTTCGATTCCTTGGGGGGTTTGCCATTATCTTCTAAACTTACTTGACATTTAAGGAACTTTAAAAATCTAATGTTTGACTGCTTCTTCAGTATTTTCAAAGTCTGATCGGTAATTTCATAGGATTGAAATTACTTCAAACCATGTTCTGTATTTCTATAATCTTAGAAACTTCTTTGTTCACATTTAAGACTAGAGCTACTGGGCAAAGAACATGGATGAAGCAGCATAGACGCTGTAGTCTGGGTAAAGGTGGAGAGGAGGGGGCAGAGTTTACCAGCTGGGGTTTGAACCTTTCCTTCCAAAAAATAGGCAATACAGAAAACTTACCACGCTTTTTAGGAACAATGTCCAAAGCTTTTGCTGACCTTGAGTAAACCTAACTCAAACCCAAAACATAAGAGCAAAAGCAGGTCTAAGAATGTGGGTGCAAATCTAGATAAACCGCTGGCGGTATGGGAGAGATTTCAATCCAGTTGACTGATTGTAACTTCTTTTTTTTTTTTTTTTTTACTATCTCAAAGCTTGGTTTTGTAGTTATTGGTTTAAAAAGTTATCGTATGTATGTAATATAGAAGGCAAAATCTTAAGGTGTACTTATTTGGCCATGTTTGGATGCCATAGTTGACAAATTAGTTTTGACTATAGCTGCACTTTTAATCACTCTCCTCATTTCGGGGATCTCTCCTCAAGCTGCTTAAAGTACCAAAGCTTGCCACAGCTTTAAAAACAAGCTAGGGAGAGCATTTTTAAGACTGTAGCAGCACACTGGGAGAAAGCTATAGTCTTGGTATGCTGTCACTTCAAAAAAGCAAAAAGGTCTTTGTCCAATCCTAAATCTGAGGATAACCAGCAAATGCCTGAGAGATCATGCAGGGGATTCGTGTTGTCTGATAAGGGGAAAAATTACCTTGAGTGACAGATACTATAGAGGCTCAGAACTCACTGTGTGCAAGATCACCACCTGCAAAAACACATCTGTGATGCCTACTGAGAGAGTTTGCAGGCCCTAGGACTGCCAGAAGCATGCCTGCTGAGCGGGCGGGCTGCCCTGTGGCAGGGTTGCTGTGCCCATGCCTGTACTAGGCTGAGGACAGCACTCTTTTGTCCAGTCTCCAGTGGGGACAGGGAACTTGGAGTGTGGTTGTACTCCAGTTCTGAGCACAGGGATGTTGTCCCGTTTTGGGACATGCAGGGCATCATCTTCCTCTGAAGGGTGGGATCTTGCTCTGTTTGCAGCTTGCAAATGTGGTGAAAAGGACTTCCAAGGCACATTTTATTGGACTTGTCTTGAAAATGGTCTTGTATATGGACTCCATGTGCACCAAAACCAGTAAGTCTGGAAAAAGCACTTTGGAGTTTTTAAGATCCATGTCAGAGAAATAGAAATTGCTGAGATGACTGACATAAATGTTCATTCTCATGGACTTTTCATTACTTGATAGATACTTTAGAGCTATCAAAGCTGAGCTGAGTAGCAGGACCACATCACACCGGACCTGCTTATTCATTCCCTTTTGTCCTACTGGTTGGGGAAAATAGCTCTGCTTAGGCATCTAAAACTTTTAGTGTAACCCTTCAGGGATCCAGGAGGCTGTTGTATGAAGTTCTAGATCTGTTTTTTGTGTTTGCAGCAGGGAAGGAATGTCATGCGCAACAAACTCATTTTCATTCAGGAAATCTAATTCAATTTAGTTTATTACCAATGAAGATAAAGACAAACAGTTAAATAAACACAAAAGATACACCTCATCTACCTTTTGGACACCTCTCCAACCCCTTCCTGTGGTGGCTACTTTTTTTTTTCTTTTTTTGACTCAATTCCTCCACAGGCCACAGTCCCCTTGGTGTTATACCTGCTCCCATGTCAGCTCTTGCTTGGGCAGCTCTTTGCTCCAGCCCCTGCTCAGGTGTCATCTCCTGTGTCTCTTTTTCCTGCTCCAGCCCCAGTTGTGGTCTGTTCTTGTGTCTGCCCAGGGCAGTCCCTGACCTCGTCCCACATGGCACAGCACTGCCCCTACCAAAATCCTGTCAATTTAGCCCAGTATGCAGGGGGAAGAGAGAGGGGTGTGTAGGTTTTCTTAGCATCACTAACACACCATAAGGGGAGGCAAGTAGGACATCAACTAATGTTGTAGAAATTCCTACCTTCTTTTCAGTGG
Source organism: Egretta garzetta (assembly GCF_000687185.1). Classification (NCBI taxonomy): domain Eukaryota; kingdom Metazoa; phylum Chordata; class Aves; order Pelecaniformes; family Ardeidae; genus Egretta; species Egretta garzetta. The sequence goes on along the minus strand of NW_009259489.1, from coordinate 2,538,912 downwards.
CCTTATTGTTTTTACAGTAACTAAGACAACAGAATCGCAGCCTTGAGAAGTTGTAGATATTATGGCAATGAAAATAACTTTGGAGTCATGGTGAACAACTGTGTGGGGAAAAAAGTAGAAGGAAGGAGGTCTTCAGCGTTAGTGTTGGCATGATCTGGAAGTACCAGCCACATCAAAGAATAGATACTTTTTTTAAAAAAGGCAAATATTAATTATGGATTAGCAAGGAAGGTTCTTTCTAACCTTCTGTACTAACTTAAGCTTCTTTTGTGAAAACTTTAATTAGTCTACCACATGGAAAAATGAAACCTTAGGTTCTTACATTCAGTAGCATGCATTTTTTGAATATTCATTCAACTGTTAGGACACAGGCTTTTCTCCTAAGACTAGCCTAGGACTGATCATGTATCAATGAATCGATTTCTGTATGAATGATGAAAAAAAATGGTGTGACTCTACCTGCTTAAGTGGTACTTCTCATGCTTCTTTGGTCCTCGCATTGCCACTCATATCCAGAAGGATGTAGCACTTATTTCTTTCTAGTCTGTGTTTGACCATTGTGATGTTGCAGTCTAAGCCAATTAAGAAAAACAGCATATTAGCCTTAATGTTTCTGTCATGCCTGAGCGGACGCTTCTAACAGTCAAACTGTGTTACTATGGCGTTCTTGTTAGTTTCTTTTGGTTTTGTTCAGCATCAGGATATTTCTGGAAAAATGAATGACTTCTCTTTGCAATTAGTGATGAGTTCTTGTCTTAGTTCCTATTAGTGTATTTAATGAATACTAAATACTTTCTGATAATGAAAGAATGACAAGAGAAAGCTGAGAGAGGAAGAGAAGAGAGGGTAGATTAAGGAACTGATAGGGTTTTTTTACAAGATTGTTTTTTCTTATTTAAAGCTGTTCTCTTCTTCCTATCTCAACTCTACATAGGCAAAAGTAGATTTATTTTTTTTTAGTTTCTAAATATAAAATATATATTATAAAATATATTTTTAATATATATTAAGTGTCTGAGTACTTAGCAAGGGAAAAAGAAAACTATTCTCCTATTTAACTAATAGTAATACTCCTGTAATATTACTTCAACTGAATTAATTGAAACTTCCAGATGGGGAGGGTATCATGTCCTGTGTGGATAATGGAAGAACAAAAAGTTTAAGTACAGATTGATTAGCTGAAGTTACAAATCTTGTATATGTTTTATATATTACCTTTTGTTTGTTTCTGAACATTTTGGCAAATCTAAAATTTAAACAGCTTTATAGTATGTTACTACAGGAAGGTACAGAAGACCTAATTGTACAGCAGGTTCAAAGGACTTCAGTGGCACGTCAGTGACTGATTCTATAACATTTAGTCCTGTAGACATTAGGTGCATAACTTCCATTTGTCTGAGGAAATAATCATTATAAATATCCATCATCGAGTGTCAAAACGTTGGTCTAACTCTAGAGGCATCTGAAGTTTAGCGTCTTTATTGGAAAAAAATCCTAATTACCCCAGTAATCTGGCAAAATCGTGATTTATCCAGCTAGTTTAACAAAGGGAGCTATGCTTTTTCCACAGAGTGTAGACAGCTTGTCATTCAGCAAAGCTGTAGTTTCAGTTAAAATATGGAAAGAGAAGACTAGTTTTATCAGAATCGATTAAAAAATTGTAAGTAAGCTTTGTTTATGCTCTTCTGTGCCTAACATTAATGTTTATGCGAGACCCACACAAGCACCTTGTGAAGTGCTCTGGTTTGTCTTTGAGCAACACTGCTAAGCCATCAGCAGAAATGTGCAGGCTACCTCATCAAACAAATTGAGGCTGTTTAGCTGGGGCTATAGATTTTTGTGCTGACAGTGCAGGAGAGTAGCAACTCAGGGCTGAACAACTGGACTGACACTCCCACTTGCTTTAGTCGTATAGTTTTCACCTACCTTTTACATATTAAAATCCTAACCTGTGTTAAGTCCCACTTGTGTGATGTGCTATACTGTGACAGCATTGAGTATCAGTGCTGGTCAAAAATTCATTAACCACACATCTACGATTTGGATTCAGCTTTTCTTTAATCTTTTTAGTTAATGTGGTCAGAGCCTTTATTTTCTCCTTTCAATGTCAATCTTCATCCAAATAATTGTCATGGTTCTAAGATTTTTGTTTTGGTGGGCTCTTTAACTTTACGGAGTTAAAGAACTGATTCTGTTATGGTCATATGCATCACATCACATTTGGATATGCTTAACTGGGAGGTAAATGCAAACTAATATTGAAGACAAGAACTAAAGTTTAAGTATAATTGAAGAAGTCGACTTCTAGGGGTCCCTTCCAACCCAAAACATTCTATGATTCTATAGGTAATTGTAGGTATCTGAAAGAGCCATAAGAATTAACATAAAGATTCTGTCAAACAAAAGGGCTATAAGAGTCATCTTTGCATAACCTTTCTTTGTGTGCAAGGAATTGGGATCAGGGAAACAGCTACCTGACCTCCTATAGTTGGTGATTTAGAGGGAGAAGATGAGTTAGTGCTGAGGGTACAGTGATATTTGTATGGAGGACAAGCATGTGCATTGATCCCCCTGGCCTGTCTTCCTTCTTTAGCTTTCGCTGAAACTCTCTGTTAGGCTCTCTTTGGTCTGTACTGTATCCTTTCCATCACTTCTTCCAACACCCAACATAGGAGACCACCACATCTTCTGGCAGATGAACTTCACGGAGCCTTAACTCCCAGCTGAGCAATATGATTCTGCTGCTGAAAGCAGCTGGTCCCAGCTGCTCTTTTTGCCAAGCAGTAGAGATATTTCTGAGAGTTCACATGTAACCCCTTTGTAATGAGGCCAGATTAAACACCTTTGACTATAAGCACCCAAAATCTGAATTTTTTCTTCTGTTTTGAAGATATGCAGAAAAATGTATTAAAAACTTACCTCTTAAAGGGAAATGAAGGCAGGGACAAGGGAAATGGGAGAAAACAATAGAGTCCAAAAACCTAAAAGGTTAAATCCAACTTAAAGTCCTTGTATTTAGTATCTTTGGGATTCATTGGCAACATTCCCTGAAGAATACAGTTATCTGTCACTAAAATGTAGCGAAATTTAAACTGGCAACTATCTTAGTGATACTAAAATATTTTTAAATTTCTGTGCAATACTATGTGTCCTGATAATGATCATGGGGAAAATAAGTTATAAATTCTAAAGCGCAGTGGGGTTTTCTTACCTTATATAATTTTATTTGCTAAGCCGTTAACTTTGAACTGTGTATGTTGTATGTATTTGGTGTTCCTACGAAAATGTTCAGGTGTGAAGCTCCAGACAGGGAGGGTTTCACAACAAATGTTCCTGGCCCTAATTAATGTTAGTTTTAGAGTAATTGCATTGAACCAGCCAGTTCAGTTTCAAGTTGTGGCCTAGAATTGATTAGAATAATGAGTACTAAAAGATCTTTGGAAGGTGGGGGTTTGAAGTTGTACACATTCTGCAGCATGCAGTGTGATTGAGTGAAGTTACACGTGTATCAATGCCAGTTAGTTTAAAGGGATAGATGGAGGGTGAGGGCTGGGAAGGTGATGGGCTGGGCTGAATCTGTATTAGAGATGTCTGTCTTTGCCTGACTCTACAGCTGGGTGCTGATTTTTGCCTTGGAAGGCTTGCATTTTGCTTGTATATGTGTATTAATGCACTTACCTGCTCTATGCAGCAACACATACAGAAGTTCTTAGGAAAAATTTATCATGCAAAGTGAAATGTGTACATCCCAGTGGGCACAACTGTCAGATAACTTGTGTGCAATGATATGTACAAATTACATTAATGACTTTTACTCTCTGTCCTTCAGGGAACAACCCATCTTCAGCACCCGAGCTCATGTCTTCCAGATTGACCCAAACACTAAGAAGAACTGGGTTCCCACCAGCAAGCATGCTGTTACTGTGTCCTACTTCTATGACAGCACAAGAAATGTCTACAGGATAATCAGTTTGGATGGCTCAAAGGTAAGTTTTACTTCAGAAAACTTGCTTGCTTCATCAATTTTTTGTATTTATATTCTAGACTGATGTCCTTCATGTATCTTCTCAGATGCTTTTGCTGTTATCTGAGTAACAGATTACTGACATGTTAAAATGGTAATGCTTCATTACACGTTTTAAGTGTTTATCTGAAAATGCTGTTTTCCGTGCATTCATATTTACTTTGATAAATCTGCTGCTGAATATAAGTGATGACCTGCTATGTAGTTAATACTATGAGCAAGCTAAAAAGACATTCCCCGTGAGATGCACTAAGAAGTACAGATTGGGTTACAATAACCTGATTTCGTCTCCATGTTCCATGATCTATGAATATCACTGGCTTCAGCATTATGAAGGACATCTGTTCAGTGTCCATAATCACCTAGTAAATCCTTTGTTACATAATCTTCCAATTTCTGCTGTAGAGAGTTTGAGGATTCCCTCCTACTAAGGCTCTCCATGGTAAGCTTTTATCAAAACTCAGTTGGTTTGGGTTTGTTTTTTTTGGGGGATGGGTTTTTTTTAATTAGGAAGGATAATGTGTTGAGCTGCTTTATAAGAAACTTTGTCAAAGAAATTAATTTGATGTGGAGAAAATACTTGATTATTCCTTAGGTTCTACCCGAAGTGGGTATAAAACCAGTAATACCAGAAAACTTTGCAGGAAGGACATTAATACAGAATATAATCCAAAGTTTTAATCCTTTCAAGAGACTTCCATTTGCAACATCTGGCGATACATCAGTTCATCATGGTTGGAACTGAATTACTCTGCTAGAGCATAGCAGTATTCATAGAGATTTTGTGGCTGTTTATTGAAAGCTGAAAAATATTACCCTGCTTTTTTTTAAAAAAAAAAAAAAAATCCAGAGTATTCCTATTTTAAATGAAGAAGGAGAAGTTCTATCGTAAAGAAGCAGATAGAAATAGATGTCATAGTTGAAGAGCTCTGTATGATACCACTTCAAGTGATTGAGACTCTGGTATCAAAGCCTACTAGAATTTTTCCAAGTTCAAGTCTTATTTTATTTCTATCCTTACAGGCTTCTTTCAAATGATTCTTTTAGTTCTGTCAAATAATTAAAATACCTTTTGTGTGACTGTGAAGAAAGACTTTGGGATTGGAGTTAGACGCTGTATGAAATCAAGATTACCAGTTGTAATCTGTAGCACTTAACTGATCTGCATGGTTTACAAAATCCTTATTCTGGTACCTACTGGGGTTCCTCTGCTTTCGTCCAAAGCTGCAACTCCTGCAAAGTGGCTGCTGAGTTTAATTGTCAAGCTGTTGTTCATCTATTTATTTGTTCCTTTGTCTACTGCAGCATTTCCTTTACATTTGCAGCATTATTGGCAAGGTATATTGATAATGCAATCTATCACTTTTATTAACTCTCTCTGTGATTGCTGCAATCCTAATAATGTTTTCATCCAGTGTTAGGTTTGACTAAGATCTAGGATCCCAATCATGATTAAGACAGACCCATTGTTTTAGGCATCACAACACTGCTCTGAAACACACACGGGTGAATAGCGGGGCGGGGGGGGGAAGGGGGGGGGACACGACCCATGGGAGAACTTTAAGGAGGTTTTCAGCATAATTCCCAGAGAATATTTTTGTTTTTAATTAAAGCCCCATCATTTTTAACATGTCTACACATACACAAGGGGCTAAATATAAATGTAAAGCAGTCTTAAGTTTGTAGTGCATCCAGGTAGTGTCTCTGCTATGTGGCGTACAGCTGGGTGTCTTATATTGTTGATTGGTCAGACAGAAGTGTTAAATTTGCAAAGGAGAAAAAGCTATGCAATTTAATTCTCCCATTTTAAGTTTTGAAATGAAACTGAATAAAGATGATTTTGTGGAGTTTTCTTAAAAACAAATTTTACATTGAAAATGTCTCAAATACACATCTTGCCAGTGGCCAAAACCACTTGTCAAACCATGCTGGTTTTGAAGCTGTCATGCCCGTTCCTCAGAGGGAATAGATCCAACCAGGTTTTATTGTATACCTTGGTACTGGTAGCATTTACAACACCCTGTGGGTTTGTACAGTGGAGAGAATGATGTGCTTGTGGCTGCTCAGTTACAGCAGCTCAGGTGCTGAGCCGTCAGTAAGTCACGGCAACTCACATGTATGTTCACTTAGATTGCAATAAGGAAGGTTTGAAAGAGCTATGCTTTCAAACTGAGTGATAATCCTATCCCTGTCCCACACCTTCTCCCCTCTTTAGGTCAGGGTCAGGGTTTCAGGAGGATTCCTGGATAAAATTTGACTTCTGTACTGATTGTCTGAAAGTCACTAAATGTTTCTTCCTGAAAACGAAAGGATATTTTTTAGATGTGAGCTTTGCTCACCTCTGAGGCATGCTATTGTACATTGCAGATTCCCGCTTGAATTTGCTTGTGGGGGTCTTTGGTGTATTTTGAGAGGGAGAGAGGTTTTTTCCTTATTCCATATCAGTGGGTCTATGAGCCAGATTCAGCCGAGATAAGGCATATAGAAGCAAGTTCAGCTTATTTTTAATGCATTCTGTGTAATGTTGTTTTCTGAAGCTGCAGTCTCCTCTTAAAATACCTAACTTGACTCCAGAAAATGTTCTAGCACTGTAAGGTGTTCAGTGTACAGGCCATATTCTATAGTCACATACAGTATCTGGATCCCTGTTGCCCGTGGCAGGGAGATCCTGACGCAAATAACCTGTTAGAATTGAGGCTGGTTTCTGTGACCTCTTGAGTAAATATCTTTTATGCTACCTTTTTCTCCTACCTCTCTAGGAATCAAGAGAAAGCCTGAAAAATAAAATTTCTTATGCAATATGACATGACAACGTTGAGCAGTTGTTGCTAAGGCTTTCAGTTCTCATTAATTATATAGTCATTTCATAGCTCCTTGGAAAAATGTGGTTTAGTACTTCTTTCTCCTAGGTGATGGAAGGAAGCCTCCATTATTTCTCCAGTAACACTGCAGACAGACACTAGGACTATTCCCAGAATTCCGCTGTCTTTTCCATTCATTCTCTAGCAGTCCCTGAGAAAAGAAAGGAGATCAAGTAATGTGGTTCCTGCAGTGCTAGTTAACTCTCTGATAATTTTTTTCACAGATGCAAGACAGGAAAAAACCCTAATAATTTCTGCTCATCTAAAACAAGAGAAGACTCTGGAAAAGGGTGGTTTTCCAGTCTGTAGGTTCCATGAGCCTTCTATATACTATTTCTGAGTCAAGTCTCCCATCAGTGTTACTGCAATACATGATCGTTGCATTTTAATGACTGCTGTAAAATAAACTAGTCACACATTAAAGTGCTAACTTGTTTAATCCTTAAATACAGGTTTTAAGTAAGGCATGTAAGCGTGGGTCTTCAGTCATCTTCCTTTGAAGAAGTTATTGCCATCAATTTTAGCACTAGATAAAATCATATTTGACCACTGCTGTATATCTTGCAGCTGTTGGGTTTGCAGTCAGTAAAGCAAACAGCTAAGACACATGCCCTATTTTCTTACAGCTAAACTAATATGAAAGGAAAACATGAAAGCTATTTTATTATTCCAACAAAATCTAAAGATAACAAAATCAGTTTTATTCAAAAGCTAAATGTCTCCCTGTCAGATTGACTCTGATCTGTTTTTAAGGTATCCTTGTACATTTACACTGACAACATTCTTAAAAGTTGATGAAATATTTGACAATTGGTATACTGGTAACTCTACAGTGAAATTTGGTGTAGAGGACAGCAGTTAAAGCAGTAGCTATTTGAGTAGACAAGACAGGCTTAATTATAAATTCAAATTTAAAATAGAAATCTTTATTTTTTTTAAGGTGAAGATATGACGGATTCATAACTAGTATTTTCCAGAAGTAGCTGACACTGACTCTATCTGTAGTATGCTCTAGCATTGCACTTTTTAAAAGCATAATTAATTTAGCACGTGAGACGTCTAGCATACTAATGTTTTTCATTCAGAGAGGATGGAAAGCCTGATTTCCTTGCAAAATTGGTAAATCTAATGGAAGGACTTTTTCTTTTTTTTTTTTTTTTTAATCACTACTGCATGTAGTCTTCCCAGTGAGAAACTTGCTGTCTTTGGACTAATACTTCCTCTGGAGTGGAACCTCCTCGTTTTTCTCTGCTGGAAAATAAAGGGAAGAATCACAGCAACTCTGTCTCAATGCAATTATTTTTTAAAAAGTTTTCTTCTTACTTTTTTCCTTGCAAGGAAGCAATTTGACAGTCACTGTAACCCAACCTTAAATGCAGACTGCTGTCAAAACAGATAGCCCATCCTGGTCCTGGCAGTCTGTTCTGGGTTCTCTCTTGTGCAGCCAGCCATGTGGTCAGCTGAAGCAGTGCGCAGCCTCAGCTAAAAACTGCTTGGTTTCTTCCTATGTGGCATAGACACCCATTTTCTATGAGGTCAGGTGGAGGCCATAGAGCAAGTGCAAGCCTGCTGGCTTTATTTGAGCTCCAAACCTTGTGCCTAAAGAAAGGAGAATGATGTTTGGATTAGCAGTGACTTCACTGACCAGCTTCTCCTATATGAAAATCTTGAGGAGACAATTAATGCTGGAGTTGGTTCTCCAGTCTCTGATCACACAGCAAATCCTGTCCTTGACCTGATGAGGCTTGTTGTTTCAAACATAAGCTTTCAGGAATTGCAAAATTTTCCTGGAGCTGTTCACAATGGTAGTCAAAACTTGCATTTTGAGGCAAAGGTTATCAGAGAGAACTGCCTGTTCAATATCCGCAGCTACATCCAGATTCGCTCTTCTAATTGAATGGGGATATAGTGGAGCTGCCAAAGCCACTACAGAAGATGCCAGTTTTGTTAAATTCATCTGTGCTGCAGTGTCTTTGCTTGTCTTTCTACATGTTGTGATACAATATGTTCTCCTGAACTTCCCTGCAATACTTCTCTCCATCACTTCTGAGAATGACTGAGCTGTTCGTGGGCTCAGCTGCCCCCTCGGCTGTAAATTTTCCAGGCTTACTCTGTAGAATTCAGAGGGAAATTTATATTGATGGTAGCTGTGCTCCAGTGCTACTCACTTTAATAGTCACCCAGAAGGGCATCTCACACAAGCAGTATAGACTGATTTTGACTTGTAGAAGGTCTGGGGCTTGGAGCGCAGTACTTAGTCTCTCTGATGTTGATGTTTCTCACTGTTACCATCCTGAGAAAATACTATTATTCTCCACACATATGTACAGTTCCTGCTATTCAAAGAATAAAAGAAAGATTTCATTATTTACAACAGAGAAGATGGTTTGGACCCTGTGGATTTTGTTGCTTCTCTAGGAGTCTTCAGTAATCACTGCCTTTAAGCTGCCAGGGGTAAGGCAGGGGTTACGGTTTCTTGGAGGCAGGAAACATGCACACTGATGTTCCAAAAATTCACAACTCTGTACTGTAAGACAATGGCAGTGGGACACATACTGACAATAACCTTTGGAACACAGTAACTGGCATGTAAGAAAGATTCTTGCTGAATTGTTCTGCTCACAGTGTGTGCTATTTTCTGGGAAGTTTTAAGGACGTTCTCTTTCACGTGGGTGTTACAAAGCACCAGTGATTCATGAAAAGGACTGCGAATTATTTAACAAGTGTGGCTGAAACTCTTAGTAGGACCAGACAGATGAGAAAGCATGCCTGGGTTTCACTTCAAATACACATATCTTCAGGTTTACGGCTAGTCTTTCTTCTTCATATTGGTTGGTTATAAACTGTACAAATCATTGGGTTTTTAGTTAAAAGGAACCCATTAGTGTCACTAGAAGACTTTATCCTGATGTACTTTAAGTCAGCTGGACAGTTCCACCTTGCAGATTCACAACATGTTAGACAAACTGTGATGGAAATACTGTTGAAATCCGTGATAGAACTTCAGCTGCTTTTAGTGGAACTAGCATATCATCTAATAGTTGCATTTTTTGTTTATGTTAGCAGAAGTTGTATGCTGGAGGATATGCTTTTTCCAACCTGTATTTAACAAGAACTACAGAAGAAAAATTATTCTAAGAGTAGCTCTTCTTCTGTAGTTGATGTATGACCCAGTCACTGTTAGGCATGCTTATATGTGTATAAAGGAAAACCAGATTCTTGTAATACAGAAACTTAAAAAGAAATTGTGCTTCTTGTTTTATTGTGTGTTTTCCAGTGAGAATCGCATATGCAGTGGTGGTGGGGGATATGCAACAGTGAAGCTTACAGTGAAGCTTGAGAGGCGTTTCCTTAGGGGACAAAGACATACACTTATGAGACAAAAAAAGGGCTTTGCTAGTTCTTCTATTCTGATCTCATTAGCCTATGCAGATGCTTTAAAGGACTTTTTTTAGACTTGCTAACTACTAAATGACTGCTTGCAGTTGCAAACAGCTGTCCCCCACCCCAGCTTTTCCTCCTTTTATAGAGTGTATGCAAAAATACGGTTTTGTAATTTTAGCTGTGATTGAATTAGAAAACTGTTCCCTAGTTCCCAGCATGTGGCTCCTTCAGTGTACGCAAATACTAGACTACAATATTGGCATTTTCAATTATGAGTAGTTTTTAAAAAAAATCAAAACCACAAAACGGCATTTTTACAACTATTACTTTTTTTCAGGCAATAATAAATAGCACTATCACCCCCAACATGACATTTACTAAAACATCCCAGAAGTTTGGCCAGTGGGCAGACAGCAGGGCGAATACAGTCTATGGCTTGGGATTTTCATCTGAACATCACCTTTCAAAAGTAAGTATGACCAGTGGTTGCTATTCAGCTAGTCAAGCAGCTTAAGAATATTTGATTCCTGCTCATTGTATCTTGACTCAGTGATCACTACTGTTATTTAAAAATAATTTACAAAAAAAGTTCTGTACTGATCCTTGTAATGTAAGAAGACAAGACAAAGTGTAATACCTGCAAGTTTTCTTTTAACTGATGGAAGAAAGGAGGGAGATATAAGCTATCACAGTGTGTCTTGTTACTGCTTTCTAATTATTCATTATTCATTTGTTAGGTTTCTCTTTTCTTAAAGTTGTTTTTCCATTATAGTTTTTCATTATAGAATTTAAAGGATTGGACCATTTCTTTTGTATATAGATCTCCTAGAAAAAAAATTGTTGGTAGCCTTCAGATTTCTGTTTGTCTTTTAAGCCACATTCACTTTCACTTTTCTACTACGTAGTGCACCAAATTACAGATATTTCAACATTTGCAGGCTTAAAGTAACGCTAGTGGGAAATACATTCAGTATAAAAGGAAACTACATTTTCTTGTTGGAATACAAAAGTTGAAATGTTTACTAAAGAAACTCTGCCATACATGAGGTTTTTTTCCTGGTCTACTTGTGCAGGAGGGAAGTACAGCTTATTCTGAGGAAAGCAGTAACCCCTCATTCTCACAGGGGTGGTATAGTTCCTCTGAGCACCCTTTCTACAGTTGCTATGGCTATTGATATTACTATAGTAGATAAGCCCAGGAACCTGTACAAGCTAGTGTCATTTTTCTCCAGATGAGGAGTTTCAGTTCAGTTTATGAGCATGTCTCTACATTAAGCAGAGAATTTTCATCTTTGAAGGATACAAAAGATCTGGAAGCCCAAGTGCAATCAAAGGAACGTATAGTCCATGTTTAAGTAAGGAACAATGATTGACTTGTTATTTAAAAAAAAATAATAATCATACCAGCCCTTTTGGCAAAGTAATTCTCACTATCCAAGGATAAACATGAGCCTGTTAGAAAACCATTGAAATGAGAACCAGTACATCTGCTTTATTTGGACAAATGTTACACTTGTAAGATTTCTTCCTGTTGTAATCAGATAGCTTTCATTTCCACAAAGCAACACAAACACAGGAAATTCTAAATGATACTTATACACGTGTGTGTTTGTGCACCTATCATTGCTTCACTGAGCTTGGAAGCCTTGTCACTTACTTAAATGGGTGTGTATGTCCTAGAGGCACTTGCTTGCCAACATGGTAATAACACTTCTTAATATTTCAATGGATTTAGCATAAATGCTAATTTAGTTTGCATCTCTCATGGACTATCTTTTTTTCCTTAATCATAGAATGCTTCTTTGGAGGCAAAGTATCATGCTGTAGTCATGCACACTCTGTGTTTGTCTGACTTAGGTTAGCCTTGCCAGTGAAAATATTTTAGTTTTTTTTTAATCTGTCCTGTCTTTGACTCTTTACTTGCTCTCTCCATGTGGTATTTACAGTTGGTTCAATCCCATTCACCCTGAAATGGGTGTCTAAGAGTTTTAAGCATGGCCTTGGCTTAAAACCTTGTATTGCTGTTGCAAAAATAATCTGAAAAGCTACAGTAGATATTTTGTCTTAAGTACATATTTGATTAGCAGTTACTCAGATTGCTGTGTTTTATGAAGAATATGCAAATCTGCTGAGAAAATTATTATGCCACAGACCTTTTCTGAAGCTGATGGTGATGAACGTTCAGGACCTTTTCAGCAAACTCTTCCTATTGCATTGTGTCTTATTTATCAAACTGGTTTTCATGTGAGTTGAAATCGCTGATTGTTGCTACAAAAATTTGTAAGGGTAAAGCTTTTTGTGTTATTTTAAAATTAGTGAATGTATTTGATGGACAGAAGGAAAATTTTCTTGTTTACAGTCGATTCAGTCACTGGAGTTGGTAGATATGTTGGTCTTGGAATCAGAAAAACTGAATTTAAAACCCTGGATCTGCTGCACAGCTTTAGATAAATCACATCTACTCTTTCTTGTCTCGTCTTTCTGCTCAAATTACTAACTCTCACTTCTGTGCACTGGCATTGTAGTGGGGTTTGCCAGAGCACTCTTTGGTACACCTAGCACTGTATGCCATGAAATCTAATTTAGGGCTGAAGGTACTACTGGATATTGGTAATAGGGCTAACAAATAAACTGTATTAATGGATTTGCTCAGCTCTGTTTGGGTTTTTTCCCAGAAGTTGCCTTAAAAATTGATTCTGGAACTTCTTTTCTGTATTTTGATTTATCAAAGTCCTTAAGTGAACAGCACTGTTGTATGTCATTTGCTTGCAGTAGTGTGTCTGGACGCAAATGAAATATTTCAAGTTCCAGGGAGTAAAAGACAGCCTGCAACCACAACAAACTTAGTCTAGTCTGTGCCTGATTTCAACAGGTTAATGAAGCAAATAATCAGAGCAGATAAGAATAAACTTTGTAAGATCATTGCCTGCTTAGCTTATAGTAAATGTTTGACTTTTGGACTGTTTGGTTTTGGTTCATGTGCCTTTGTCCTCCTAAACTAATTTCTAGGGTAGAGTGCAAGAGGAGTAACCTCGTTCTGTACAATTATTGTGACTGAGAATTAGCAGAATGAGAATATCTGATAGAAGAATAATGTCACTCTAACCAACTTCACATACAAACAGTGTAGAAGAAAATGAGTTAAATATTTATTTATATTCATTAGACCTTTTCTCAATATGTTACATCACAAATTCATCTCAAGATTGTTCCATCAGAAGCCAGTGATACCTGAAAGGTGATTCCTATGCTGAAGAGTATTCCTTTCACAGGATCAGGATTTGCTAGCAGAGTCCCTCTTGCTGCTGCAGTAGGAGGAACCGAATGTCCCATGATCTTCAGCAAAAACTGAGATAACTTTCTCATTCAGAATATATTTTGATAGTATCCTGACATATGAGAAGGAATACTCCTTTTCAGGTTTGCTGTCTGTCTTACCCTTTTGAATTAGTTGACCTGATTTATTCCATATAACTTAAGAATATGCTAAATGGCAAAAGGGCCACCACAGGTACTTGTAAGAGCCTCTTGTAGTCTCCCTGCACAATTTTTTATCCTTTCCTTAAAGTATTAATCCTCCAGAGAACCTTTCCTTTCATACCATGAGGTCTTACCTGTTACTAGGAAATTTTATCAAGAGATTGCTAATTATCCATCACCTGACTATCTCAAGGAATTCTGGTAAATTTGTGAAAATTTCTACTTACATTAGCCTTGTTGGCTCTTTCTTATAACGTAATCCATTTATCTATTATATATTTTTTTAGAGTTTCTACTACTGTGATACAGAAGATCGTATTTCCTGCCTTGTATGTCTTCAGCCATTTATTCTAAACCTCAGCTTCGTGTTTTCCATTTACTAATGCTCTGGTCTTAAAGCTGATGATTTAAATAATGGGATACCCATCAGATTTTGAGGTCAATGTAAAAGTCTTAAATAAGTATCTAGTTCTGGTGATCTGTTGCCAATTTCATCATCTGTTCCGAGAGGTTTTTTGATGCTGGATTAGACTTCCAGGGTATCTTTTGTCACCCTCTATGTTCAGGAAACATGCTTTTAAATAACCTGACATGTGAAATATAGGATACAAGTGGAGAGAAATGGTATTTCCTCAAATACTAATAGTTTACCAGGAGAAGAAGTTTAAAGATGATGAGGCTTTTCAGGTTGAGGAGATTGTATCACACAAAGGGAAGCCTTTGTCCCTTTTAAATACATGCAGTGCAAACCAATTTCTTTGTATGCTGCTGCTGAAGAGATTTAGAAGCTGTTGGTGAAGCTTCCAATGTGTTTGCGAAATCATTTCAGTCTTAAGGTGATCATAATAAGATAATGTTCAGTATAGAAGCAGTAGGAAACAAAAACAAATGCTTGGCTACTATAGCAATTAGTGTAGTGTCAAGCTGAGATCTATGAAGGCAAATTTTTCTCTAAGTAGGCCCTATTCTTAATAAATTGATTTAATATCTCAAGTTCAAGGGTGCATGTATTTCTAAATTGCTGCTTTAGCTGTTTTCTGGAAGAGGTATCTGTAGCATAGAAATCAAGCCTCATATGGCAGTTCAGTATGCTATTCTTGAATTTAGTGTTCAGTATATGCAAGTGTTTAGTTGAATGAATTTGTTCTTTAACTTGGTTGATGTCAATGAACAATCAAGAAATGAATTTGACTCAATATTCCCACTGCTGCTTTTCTAATTAGCTATTGAAATTATAAACACTGTTAAAATTTGGGAAGAATGATTATTGTTTCAGTCATGAAAGAGTGAAGCCCATTGAAAGCTCCAGGTTAATAGTGACCACAATAGGCTTCAGAACCAGATGATTTGTTGTCAGGAGGAGAGTAAAACCTGAATCTGAAAGCAGCTGTGTAAGGCAGCTTGTCACTATTATCAGACATCTCTGAGATGAGGTTTTTTAACACTATCAGCAACAGATCAAACTTTACTGCATCACATTTTCCTGACACAAAACCAGTGTACATTATGTCTGAAAGGTACTAAAAGGTATATCGCTGTGTAACTCACTCAAATGAGTATCTAATAAGGAGAAAAATTAAAAAAATGTACTGACAGAATTTGACTTTGTAAAATGTTACGTACATCATTCTGTTCTGCATGTAATGTACTACTTCACGCCTACTCTTTCTCTTTTTCCTTTTTTTTAAACATATGTACCTTCAGTTTGCTGAAAAATTTCAGGAATTCAAAGAAGCTGCACGACTAGCAAAGGAAAAATCCCAAGAAAAGATGGAGCTAACAAGTACACCCTCTCAAGTGAGTCTTATTGCCTGATTCAAGCCTGGTACTTTGTATCCGTGCTACTTACTGTATTGTATCTTACACACACATGTTGTATTATAAATGAACGGGGTACTTCCCATTTACCCTGAATCCTCTGAACAGTCAGCTAGAAGTGTCAAGGAGTCTAAGAATATATTTAACAGACACTACAGAAGTGTCAAAGGTAGTTGCTTTAAAATAAAATTGGCCTTTTGTTTATTCCCATTCCTTTCTTTGAGCTGTCCCCAAAGAAATGAGTAAACATGGTGAGCAGGTACGTAAGTAAATCTATAGTAAACACTTTTTGTGATTTTTCTCATTGTATCTATTAAACTTCAGGTGGGGCACTGTAAAGGACTTTTGTAGAAGAATTATTACAAGAAAAATCAAAGTTAAACCAGCAAACTATTTTTATTTGTTTCCTAGTGTATAGTATTCACTTGTGAAATGTGTTGAAGGAAGAGGGCAGATTCATATGCTGGTTCTGGAGTTTTATTGCAGCTAGTCATGATGTAAAAGAAGAGTTTATAAAAGGTATCTCCAAACATGAACTGGGTTAATATAGGCCTAACAGGAAGATAAATTAATATAGTCACATTTACATTAGTCATGCCTAAAATTAATTTACTTGAAAACAAATACTTCAAATTTGCTTTGAAAAAAGAAATTGCACGAGGCTTTTATGCCTCTCCACTCCCACTCCCCCTGCCCAGTGTTTCTGGCTCTGTGTGTAGCTGTTTGCTTTGATTGAAGCAATAGTGAAGACAAAGGTAATTCCTTCTCTTGGAGGATGAAGCAGCTTTAAAACTATAGTGGGGGTTCCTGAATTGAGTAGGATTAATGCAGCGGAGTCTTTTTTTCTGTGGAGTCTTAATTCATTGAATCAGTGCATCTCTTGGGTGCTTTGTACTGTAATGTGCTCCTGATCTTTGATGGAACAAGGGTGGCAGGCAGTTTGCAACATGCTGTACGAATAGTTTTATTGCCACCAGAAAGCTACATCTGGTGTCCTTTCAAGAGAAGTCAGTGGAAACCACGAGAATATACAGAATGAACCAACCGCATGTTGTTTTCCCAGTAGGCATTTTGCCCAGTCGCTAGGTTGGGTTTTGCTATTAACAGGAAACTGCTCGCTCTACTGTAATAGGAGAAAAATAAGGCAGTCTGGTTTTATTAGTTTTCCTGACTGTCTCTAAAATTCTGATAAATTCCGTAAGTAAACACAGAGATAATGGAAGTAGGTATTTCAATATTATAACCTAATACGCTTTTGGCTTTAGAAACAGTGTAGTGCTTCAGCCCGGCCTTTAGTTATTCAATATTGTAGGCAAAACAATTACTCTGCTTCTCTTTTGACATGTTCATTAATAGGCTGGACTCAGAAGTTAAATCTGACACTGTTGAATGGAGTGACTTAGTACTTGGTGTGGACATAAATTTGAACTCAGAGACAAGGTGCTTTCCTCTAGCAGCTGCCCAGGGTTAAAGCTTTCTCTTCAACTATGTGAGCTATTAATATTGTTCATTTTCCTGTACAGATTTCCTTTTATACTTGGAACCTAACATTTTATACTGTAGGCAGTTACAGAAATGTTACCTTGAGCGATTCTATAATGCACATTGAGAGCTGCAATTTAATTACTGCACACTTAGGAATAATTTCATATTCAGGCCTTACTTTTCATCTCTTGGCTTTTTGCTGTGTTGATAAGTTAGCATATTATTCTGAAAGATACAGTTAGCGCAAGTGCTGACACATCAGCGTAATAGTCTTCACATGCTTAACGCTTCTCATTAGTTCCCCAGAGAGAAGGGAGTTGAATCAGGAACCTTAGAGTTTGGAGCAGATGAGAAGCCATGGCTCCATGGCAAACCGCAGCACTTCTGTCATGCTGGGGCTCATTCAAAGAGATTTATGACTGGGGGGAATATGGGTGCTTGGTAGTGGGGAGGGAAGGTGGAACCCTAGAGACATGTGAAGGAGCACTTGCTGTCTTCCTGATCATCTGGCAAAATTTGGCTGCAAGGCAAATAATTGAAGTGTTGCCATTCTCAATCCTTTTGCAGCTCTTCTTTCGCTTTTGCATAGTGATCCTTTGCAGAGAGGGAGAGTAAAAGAGGAAGGAGATATTTTCAGTGACCAGTCAAGACTTCTTCAGGAACCTGTCCTTTTTAGGAAGCTTTGACAATAAGGGCATTGGGAGGTAGCGTGTGACTAGCGAGCTCTGTAACAGTTAGATACAAGTGTCAATCCCTCTGCTGTTTTGGACTCATAGGTATCTTTCTGCATTAAATTGGTAATAGGTGGGAAGATACTGCATATCAAAACTGGAAAATATACATGTCAAACTTAAATAAAATGTTACATTTCTCTTGGTATTGCTTTAAAAATGCCCTTATTATTTACCAGTGAATTGAAGTACCAGACATGGTACGTTGCCCATTCTTTCTGCTATGCCATTCTAAAAGAGAAAAAGCATGTGCATTTTTTTTCTGCATTCAGTATGTCCCTATCTTTACTAAAATACCTTTACAACTAGTGTAACAAAACCCTGCACTTTTGCTATTCACTATTGCTTGATGTAACCCTGCAAATGCTACTGGTATCTGTGAGTTTCAATTCTGAATGTCCTGCAAAAACTTGTTGTGAAACTAACGAGATAACAAGAGAAGTATCTCAGAAATAGAATGTGTATTTGTAGTTCAAGTACTTACCAGAGTTAGCCATGCTAAAACTTAGGAACAATCTTACTAAAATCCACTGAAGTCAGGCTGCTTCTCTAAGGTGTTACGAGCTTTAGCAAAGTGTTCATACTATTTGGCTAGATAGCTCCATTAGAAAAGTGCCTCGATGGCCAGGAAGTAGTGCTTCCATGTTGAGTATTTTTTGAGTATACTGTTTCAACTGATGGCATATAGTCTTTGGCTTTTTTTTTGTGTGTGTGTGTGTGTGTGTGTGTGAAACACATAGTAGAAAGAAAACAATACATAGGCCAGTTTGCAATTACTTAATAGCAGGAGTTCCTTTTCCCCTAAGCTATGCTGCTGCTAATTTTAAACTCTGCATTCTTACTGTTTCTTTAATACTGCTGGTTCTCCTATTTACCAGCAAGCTTTGCTTTAATTTCCCAGAGTATCAGATAATATATAAAATCACCATATACCTTGACTGTAAAAAGCACTTAACTTGTCCAGAGAAAGACAGTGGCCTGGACCAACAAATGACAAGAGAGATGCTGCTTTCTTATGTGAAAGTCCCACCGAGTGCATGGTGCTTTCTTGAAATGAAGAGGAAAGCATTGTTTCTGTGTCATAGAACTTGTACTTTCAAGCTATCTGTATTAAGATGGATTCATATAATAACATACACTTTATCTATATCTGGTATGCCTGGATGCTTCGGTCTGGAACGAAGCTGTGTATTTTGGTACTTCTAAGACCGCCTATGCACATAGATACCCCATCTGGTGTCCCTTTAACTCAGCCTTAGGTAATAAAGCTTCGCAATGCTCTTATCTTGTTTACATAAAACTAAAATACTGCTGTGCCACCTCCTATTTCCCAGCCCCATCTTCTAATATAGGGAATTATCTTGCTCATGTCATAAACCCATGGACCTTACAGTGACAAGCCACCCATGGTCTGTTTTCAGTTACAAGCTTGCCTGTGTACTGAAAGAGCAACACTTTGATCTGGAGTTCACTGAGCAACATGAAGCAATACCCTGGAAACTGTGTATCCCCCACACCTCTTTTTTTTCTTTTTTTTTTAAACTAACCTTAATTAGGTTCAAGTACAGAACCAAACAGAGCAGTTTGCGCAGTTAGCAGGCTCACCCCATCAGTCCTACAATGAACTTGAGTCTGAACCTCAGTGCTTCTTTTTCTCTAAGTAAGAATTGGTCCTTGGATATTTCTTTTGACCCCGATCATTTCGGTTTAAGACCTCTGTTAATTTCTGAAATTGTGTGGTGACTAATTTACTCAAAATAGTCTTGCCTGTGATTCTGAGCCCCTCCTATGCAGAATATTAGGAATAGCTATTGCCTGAAAAGTTTTAGAATCACAACATGTTTTAGTGCAAGGAATGGGTTGATTTTGGCAAAATGGTCATGGTTTGTCACCTGTTGCTTTTTCTTTGTAGAAGTACAAGGTGTACTTGCAAAGGTTTTGGAAAAAGTAACTTTCTGGGATGCTATGTGAATTTCTCTACTGGCACAAATGCTTCACATGTGTTATGGTATCTGAATCAATAGCTGGCAGACTCACACCATTGCTGGTCAGTACTAAACAGAGAAGGACTACAAAGAATAGCAATGCCAGGGAAGCGTATGGAATACTTAATGAGAAAACACTGTAGTACTTAAGAAGAAGCTGGAATTGGTTTGGTTTGTTCCTGATTTTAGAACCACCTAATCCTCCTTTTCTTCTGTTCTGTATTCAGTCATCATTAAAAGGTGGTTTGATCTGTGCCGTGAAGTCTACTTGTTTTACTTTAAAGACTCTTCTGTGAGTGCATGCATTTTGTTTGTAAGATTTTGAAATTTAGGGCATCTTTTGATGAATTCCCCTCTGCTATGTTTAGTTTATGTGCTGTATGACTGTCATTTTTATACTACTTGGAATCACCTGAGTCCTGCATACTCATTAGCAGGGCCAGAGCTCCTTCAGACAGTTCAGACAGTGCAGATCTCTGACAAACTCATATAGCAAAATATACCCGAGCCAGACTCTCACATTTACTTGTCACGTAGAAAAATACTAATCCTCAGTCCATGTGAAAGTCAGGGACTGCTGAGTGACTTAAAGTTCAGTATCCTCCAGAAACCTATATATGATACAATAGCGGCTTTATACCACAGGAGAGCTGTTAATGCTTTCTTCTCAAATGCATGAAATATCTATTTTTAGCTGTCATGAGTGGGAAATATCAGGCCTTAAAATATATCATTGATTTACAGGAAGACTTGTCATTTTCAATTTAAGCACTGTTTTTTTTCCATATAGTGTCTGTACAGTTGAAGGTTAGAACTAAGTTACCTGCTCTCCTAGCTATAAGGGAAGGGTGAAAATCTCTTTTTAAGCTGGCTGAAATTTCTTCCCCAACTCTGTAAAGTCTGGAGTGGATGTGTGAAGCTATAACGGTATGGAGTAACGTATGAACATCTCACAAAAATATTTCTAAAATTCTCTTATGCTCTCTGGTTAATATAAAATGGAAACATACTATTTGTAAATATTTGCAAAATTTTTTTTGGTGTAAGTGGCTTTTTCATAGCCAGCTTCATTATAGTTGGCTGCAAATAAATTATTTATCAGGCAGGGATAGTTGTGAGTGTGTGAGAGCACTGATTAACCTGTATTCTTGGTGGAATAAACACATACTAGAATCTGATGCTTCTCTTGTACATACAAAATCAACCCCTTATGAATTTGCAGGCAGTAAGCCTTTAGGTATTACATAGACGGTGATGTTTGTCTGCATTAATTTTTTTTCACTTGAATTTCATTCACGTTAGAAGTCTATGAAAGTGCATTACAGAAAAATAAGCCTAGATGGAACTTGCACATTTGTTTTTCTTCTACTGAAATGATTTTTATGCATTCACACTTAAAACATTATAATACGTAGGCTCTGGCTTTATGTATCTAATAATAGAGTTGTAGGAATTTTAGCTTAAAGATACAAGCCATCCAGATTTTATAGGGTGTGGTATGCATTTTTTAGAATATCGAGTGTAGTTTGGGAAGAGGAGAAAATAAAAGAGAAACTCTTGGGTCCATAAAAGCTTTCATTTTATGTCAGTGGAAACTGTTTATCAAATCAGAGGATAATAATAGACAAAACCATATAATTTGTATAAAATAATTCATTTGCCTGATTATCTTGCCAACTCTGCTCTCCTTTCATGCTTAATTTCAATTCAGTTTCAGTTCAGTAAAATTGTTCTGTAAAAATCAAGATTTAATTTTGAGTTTTAAAGTATTAACAGTTTAAATAATAGTTTTGAGTATAAAATAACAAGATTCTTTCTGAAAGTAGGTAACAATTTGCTTTCATATAATAAAAAATTGCATTTATATTAAAAAACAACAGTTTATATCTGTGGAGTTAAATCAGTGTAAGCTAATTATTTCTGTCTTTTAATCAGTAGGAATTTAATAAGAAGGTGCAGAATGGAGACACTGGTGCATGTGCACTGTGTGACTTGATGAATGCTAAATACAATAGAACTAAAGTCAGTATTGAAAGGTTGTATCACCTGCTAATTCAGGTTGTAGAGTGATATACTTATCTCACTACATGAGAAATATGGCAGAATGAAAGAAAAATTTTGGCAGTTATTGTGCTGCAAATGCTTAATGTAATTTAAAGTGCAGTGAAAACATTGAACGACAATATTTTTGGTTACGCAACGCCAGAAAGGTGTGGAAGATGATGATGACAGTCAGATCTTACTTTCTTTAGAAGAACTGAGTTTTTCCATCTAGTTAAGTCTCAAAGTCAAGGATGACATTTCCTACAGAATCAGATTCAGTATTGGCTTTCAAAAAGCTTTGTCCTTGTAAACTAGTTGAAGGCTGCAAGTAGAGGCTCAAAAATAAACCCTGACCATGAACATCTTCAGATACTTCGCAATTCCTTCTGAGATTGCTGTTCTTCAGCTTCCTATGCAGAGTGTCAAAGAGCTGGGAAGAGGAGCTGCTGGCCTTCCAGAGTCTGTGCTTGTACTTCAGTTTAATAACACTAAATAGCAGTTTTATCTGTCCCCATGAAGATGATAGAAGGCTGTATGGCCATAGGAGATGCTTAGCTTTTGGAAATACTGTAATTTAATCAGTCCTCTGCTGTATCCATTGACATGACCCACCATGACATCCATTGAACTGTATTCATGAAACTCTTCTATCTTAGAGCGAAGTGTTGCATCTTGATTACTAAAAGCCTGCTAAGTAATTTTAAAATCAAGATGAGCTACTTAACTTATATGACTTGCTTATCTCCTGCAAAAATCATTACTTGAAAAAGAACATAATAGGAAAGAAAATACTAAAATTAAACTACATACAGGGACTGAAAAGCCTCTAATGTTCTAACTTAGGATATGGGCTACACGGGTTTACTTTGTATAAAAAAAGTACTTTTCAGTGACTAGAAATTAGGAAATGGTGATTGTTGGCCAAAACACAAATGCATATGCTGGGGTAACAAAGGGCTATTAAAACTGCACCAGTGCCTTCTGCTGGGAGGCAGCCATTACATTTTCAGGTGTCCAGTTACACAGTAGTAGCAGAAGCTGCCTGGGTGTTGCTGGAGTATTCTCCTTCCCAGATGATACCATGACCAGCAAGAAGATCTGGGCCATGCTAACATGCCTACGAAAGTTTTGCAAGGACTCTGCTGACCAAGTGTTCTGTGAACGACCACCAATGGCCCTTCCACTGTTCACTTTGGTTAATAAACTACACAAAAACAGGTTTTTGAAACAAATACCAGAACTGTTTGTTTCACTGTGTTAGAATGTAAAGAGACAAGAGTCCTGGGTGTCAATAGTCATGGATTGTGTAGCAGGATGAGGGGTGAATGTGATACCAGGTAAGAGAGAGAGGTCTGCAGTAAGGAGGAGGCCAGACACTTGCAAATAACTCGGAGGTCAGCTGTGTTTTGTGCAAGATAATATGAATCTTATGGTAATACACTTTTAAATTAAATTCACATGATGAAATATGACCATGAGGGATGCTGGAAATCTGAGCCTCCTATTAACACTAACTAAAATCTGTGTATCGTTTAAGAATTAATGTTAGTAGTTATACACACATAGCCTTCCTGAGCAGGTCAGTTTGTAATTTTAATGTGTTGTTTGTTTTACTTAAGGAATCAGCTGGAGGGGATATTCAGTCTCCTTTAACGCCAGAAAGTATTAACGGGACAGATGACGAGAGAGTGACGCCGGAAGTGACGCAGAACTCAGAACCAAGGGCTGAACCAACCCAGAACGCATTGCCATTTACCCATAGGTACAGATTCCATTCCCACATCCTGATTAAGTGATACCTGTCTCCTTCCTCGTTAAAGGGACCTTCTCCCATATTGTGTGGAAAAAAAAACCCAACACCGCCCCCCAAAATGGACTGGCTTTCAGATTTGCATTATATCTTTGTTTTAAGAAAAAAACATGAATGAGAAAATCTCTTGGAATAAGATTTGGGGCAACGTTACTTTATAGTTCAATCAGCTTAACATGAGCCCTTGAACACTGGTTAGTGCAGGTGTCCCTTTAACAGGAAGAATTATTTCAATGTCTGGGATCTTAGTAAAATTAACTGCTTCATAGAATATTCCAATTACATTACTTTTGCAAATATTCTTTAAATGGCTGATAGGACTGGATGTCAGACTTTCATTGGCGAGTTGTTGGAAGAAAAGGGACTCTTGCAACGCTTCTGGATTATGAAGTTTAAAGCAGCCTTTAATCAAACAGTTCTCTAACAGTTGAAAACATTTTTCAACTTTTTTTCAAAATATGAGAAAAGTGTGGTTCTACTTCAGACTGAATTTTAATTAGTTCCATTAGGAATGCTGTGCTCTGTTGCACTTTAAGAAAGCTAGGACTTTTTATTTAATGGTACAAATAATGAGTTAAGATGGATATATCTCACCTAGTAGAAATGATTGTAAATGGGTCACTCTCAATAAAACACAAAACCTACTGAGATCCTGGAGAGTAACTGAAACATTTAATAAACTTAGAACAGAGCTAGAAATACTAGATTTATTTTTTTAAACATTGTGTAATTCATTTTAAATAGAGTCTAAGAGCTCTTGATCAAGGGTTGGGGAATACTAGGACGTCAGATACGTCATGCAATTCAGAATGACCAGAGGCAGAATTGGAATTGTGCAGGATTTCTCAGTTTTTGTAAGAGAATAATACTATTAAACATATCTGGAAAAAATAATATAAGTTTTCAAATGAGAAAAAGATTATACTTTTGCACTAATTTTTTAACAGAGTGATTGTGTTTATTTTTATACTTCAGCTGTCACCGGTGCATCTATTATATGTTTTAGAAGAAATGGTGCTTTGTAAGAGTGCTATGTGCATGTTGAAGGAGTATTACAAGTGTTGCACATTTACTGGTGTTCTGTAACAAGTTCATTTAAACTGTTTGTGTGTTGGAATTCTCTATCAATATTTTTGTGAAAAGGAGTTGTGATAAAGTCCACACATGAGTACTGGTGTTTGTTTTTTTTAAAAAAAAAATGACAGCTGCAAGATCTCCCCTGTTGTTCTGCATATGTAAATGTTTTCTGGTATGCCAATATAGTAACTACGCTTTGCTCTGCATTGAGCATGACTGAATATACATTTTGAAACTACCCAGTTTTAATTTTTGATGGTGTAGAATAGAGGTTACAAAACTTTTATGTGCTTTGCATTTTTCTATCTGCTTCATGTATGCAGTGTGAGTGCCTGGTATTAGTTTTCTGTCCTGTTAAATACCACTAGCTAGAATTCGTCTTCTGACAATAACTCTGCATTTTGAGGGTCATTTCTTGTGATGATTCTCAAAAGGCCAGACTTTTGTCTTGCTAATGGTAGCTTCAGGCTTGTTAGTGAGCTGTTACTGAAGAAAATACAAATTTTTTAAACCCCTTTGAAATAAATTGAATTTTGGACTAGATAAGGTTTTTATTATAAATAAAAAAAGGTGCATGAAACATGTGCATGGAAGAGATGGAAAGTGAAGCCTCCAGGATTGTGTTAGTCCTGGTTAAATGGGCAGGTTTTTGTGGAGGTATTTCATAATACTAAATTGGCAACTAGATAGATATACCTAGCTGCTTATGCTGGCTGAAAGGGTGCTCTCTGCAGGCAGTCTGCTTGCCCTGGTTTAAAAATAAATAAATAAATACATAAAAACCTTACACCCTGATCACTGGAGACTCCCTGAGCTTTTCATGTGGCAGGGGTACAGAAGGGGCTGTGCTCCTCCTTGTTCCTTGCCCTCCTGATGATGCTGTGTGTTCGTGGCACTCCACGTGTGATGGAGAGGAGTTGCTGAACTGAGCCCTTTCCTTGGGCACCCTGGGTAGCTCCTGCTGATCACTGAGCCTCTTCCTCCTGCACCCTGTGTTTCAGCAAAGATAAAGTTTAACCAGTGTTTCTGGGTGAGGAGGGTAACGCTAGAAGGACATTTGAGTGCTGTCTTGCACATAGTGCTTTTTATGTATTTGCCTTTACTGCAGGAGCTGTTGATCAATTGCTAGGTGCTTTTCAGAAGAAAAGGCAATGTACCCTTCCCTCCAATGAGTTCAGCTGCAGGAGGCACAAGAGTCACTGAGGCTGGCTATGCTGCACTGAAATAACATTACCATAGCAAGTGCATTTCTTCCATAATCAGGAAAGCTATATTCTGCTCTGGCATTGACAGTGCATACTTATCCCATGAAGAACCAAAAGGAGTGGTCCTCAGCGTAGGCTGGACCGCAGGGAAGGCATGGCTGGGGCTGCTCGCAGGAGCCCGGGCAGCCAGGGGGCAAGTGTTGGAGCTTCTTGGGCAGGGTGAGGTGCCGCGGCACTGCATGGTGAGGGTGGCTGGTGAGGTGGAAACCGCAGTGCTGCTGAGAGGAGTGGCAAGCTCAGCTGAGTGCAGGTGTCTCTGTGGCAGGGGACGGGGCAAAGGTTTGAAGGGGGCTGCTGTCAAAACAGTGATATAGGTAAGGGGATTTCATGTCTTTGTATGAACTGGAAGGGTCTGACAGGAGTTAACAAGGTCAGAAGTCACAGGTGTGGATGTAATGCTTTAGTTTGCATCTTACTACTTGTCATTTTTAGTCTGCACACCTGAAAAATGTTCAATTTTATTTCCTTATAACATGTCCTCCCCGGCCAGGTATGTCCTCTTCTGCAGGCGTTCTTCTCTACGCTTCCTATATCTTAGTGTAAGTAGTTGGGGGCCTGTTATTTCAGCAGCATAACTGTAGATTACTTCGATATTTATAGTTATTTTCTGACCACTTACACCCAAAAGCCAAAAAACATCATTACTTAAGTCACTCAAGTTTTGTTGTTAGAACTCAAATTTCTTATTGTTTCAGTAAATAGAAGTATGAAATTAACTATCTCCAGTGTAGTCTAAAAACCCATTCATATCCCATGAGCATAGTAGGGCAGAACTCTAGTTGCTTCAATTTATCCTCATCTGAAAAGTCCTAATGCTGTTCGCAAGCAGTGTAACTCTAGTCAGCTGCTTGAAAAATAAGGATATTAAACAGTTATGAGCCATGCACAGAAGGTAAACTATAATAATGAAGCATCTTGCCTTTTTTTAAACTATCTATGATGGTTAATGTTGAATTATGAGGTAATATTTCTTGGGAACTCCCACATCCTATAATATACTATAGCCCGAGCACTGCTCTCATGAGTATATGTTGCCAAAACAAATGAAGGTGGCATTAGAATTTTTGAAGATCTTGGCTGAGACACCAATCAGGCCTTTTCTGAATGTTAGCTAGTCCAGGAAGGTTTTTTTTTAACAGAAGCTAGTTAATCAAATCTAATACTTAAGATATTTAAGACTTTAAAAAGTATGTATTTTCGTTCTTAAGTAAATCTCTGTTTCCTCAGACACTTTCCTTGTTTAAAACATATTTTCCACATTCTTTAAGTTGTGATATTTTTCCCCCAGCTGAAAACTGTTGATCATCAAATGGGGTTTGAAGAGAAAAAAGTTGATAAAAATTTTCAACTACTTCTGATATGACTGGCTTTTATTTAAAGGTTTTAATCCTGGTGGTGTATAGTATACAATTCCTGGTCATCTGAATGAGCCCAAAGAAATACTATACTAAGCTTATTCAGCCTTAGAATATAATTCAAATATTAAAACTGAAGAGTGTATCTGGCGAACTCTGTACCCGCTGCTCGGGGCATTTTGGCAACTGTTTCGTGGACTTGCTCTTTCACCCTTGAAGAGAATACCTTTGTTTAAAACAAGCTTTATTCAATTCTTGGCACCTTAGGAAGTTGATAAAACACAATTTCAGAAACAAAATGTAAGAAAGAGGATTCTTCCGGGACAAATCTTAAAAATCTTCAATTTTCTGTCAACCATGACTTGAACCTGTTACCTCATTTTTTCTTGTAATACGTAAACTTGGAATTTCTATTACATAATGTTTGGATCAGACAATATATATGTGTGTGTTTGTTGCTTGTTCGTTAAAACTCCTATTTTTGTATTCAAACAAGTTTTTAATAGGGAATTTTGACTCATTGCCCTAGTGAAAATGGACTTAATTCAAATGATGTCTATATCGTAGATATTTTATTGTCTAGATAGCTTACCATTTAATAATGCTGCATGTAAATCCAATGCTGTACAACAAAGAAAAAACAAAAATCTTGCTGCTAGCTCATGTTCACTGAGTTTTCATTAAAAGATGTATGCAGAAATCTGTTTAGTAGATTTTTCACTTCGTGTATTAAAACTACTTACTTCTACAAACTTAAATATTTTAGTTATGTTACAGTAAAGGTATTTCATGGATCATGCTGAACTGTTATGTTGGCTTTAAGGAAAAGTTTTGAGTTAATTTTTGTGGTGTTTTGTAATTTGAATTTATACTCAAATCCTAGAATTTGGGTGTTCTTTATAGGGTTATGCATAGCTTCCTTACCAAGTAGTCCTGGGGGTATGTGTTTGTTAGGTTTTTTTTCTTAAACTCTTGGTTTTAAATGTTATTTAACCCCATCGCAGGATAATTTCTTATTGTGAGGAAGCTCAGGAGCTCTCTAATCCAAGCTCCTGCTCAAAGAAGGTCAGCGATGAGATCAGACCAGGCTGCTCTAAGCTTTATCCAGTTGGGTTTTGAAAACCTCCTAGAATGGAGGCTGATAAAGCCAGGCTTTTAAAAAAGGTTTCTCTATAACATAAAAAGCAGTAATTGTCTTTCACATTGCACAGCACTGTAATGAACTGTGACATTTTAGGGCACACCAGAGGAACTCTGGTAAATTCAGTTACTCTGCTAGGAAAAGATTATTATTTCTAGAGGAACACTCAGAGAAGAAACTCAAAGGTGATATGTTCCTGCTGTCAGTGTAAGCCAAGAACTGGTTAATATAGTAACTTAGATGTAGGTCTTGACTTTACCTCAGCCAACATTTGTTTGATGTTGTGAAGGTCATAGCTGTACTGTTCTTTGGCCTCTTGTGCTCCACCAGCAAGAGCCTAGTGGTCTCTGGAAGAAGCACACAGGGAGGGATTTCTGTCCCCTCTCTCTCTGAC
>NW_009259489.1:2430762-2509969 GCF_000687185.1 Egretta garzetta | reverse complement strand
TGCTTCCCGCACTCCTGCACTTCTGCCTAAGATGCTGGGACCTAGCTCAAGTAGGCTAGCCTTCAAAATAAAAGTTCTTGCTAGGAAATTTTTTATTTGAAAGGAAAATCTTACCTTGTCTTCGTGTAATTTTTTTTCTTGTCTCTGACTTTCCTCATTGTGACAATTTCTAAAAATTCTTTAAGGTATCTTTGGAATACATACTAAACCGTTAAAAGGTTTTAAAGCAGTAACATGACAACAGCAATATACACCTCATCCTGTAACATTTTCATAAGATATTTTTAGGAATGGTGGGAGAGGTGGAGAGGACTTGTTTCTGCTATTGCAAGAATGGTCATGGTGTATGCATTTCTTAGCTCTTCAAAATGAAGACACTCTGCAACTAATAGAGCTAATTTTAATGGCTGAGGGAATGGATGAGAGCTAAAACCAAAAACAGCCTAGCACTTAAGAGAGTAATTTCACCATCTCCCTTGTGCACCTAAGCACGTTCTAGTTTGGAGCATGTGAATTATCTACTTCCTGCCGTTTATTTAGTGAGAGCTCCAAGGGGTGATTCAGACGATGTGAGCTGGGTGTTTGAAATTAGATGATATAAATACTGTCCTCAGGGACAAGTGAGCACTCTTGAAACATATCTGTCAAGTACGTTCTTAGAAGAGGAATATAATCCTTATGAGATTTATATTTAAAAAAAAAAAACCAAACACACAAACCCAAATAAAACCAAATCAAAAACATACTACTTGTACTATGTAATTTTTTCCCCCTTTAATCACCTACATAAGAAAAAAATGCCCACTAAAAATGAAAATGAAAAAAAAAAAAGGAACTATCTTGCTTAAGGAACAAACTTTCATTGTCTAAAATACATTAATTGCGTTCAACCTATCCAAAGTATGGATGACATTAAAAGATTGTTTGTTAACATTTCAGCAACTGTAAACATTGGCTCTGTGAATTGGGATATATGATACTTAACACTCAATCAGATTCTGTAGGGTGAGTGGGTTTGGGGTTTTTTTGGTTGTGTCCATTAATTCACAGTGATTAATTTTGTTAGGTATTTTCAAGAATACAGTTTTCTGAAATGTGTTAGCACACAGTGATTTTTTTTTTTGTAATTTTTAGGCATTGGTGGAGGAGCTATTATCTTTATTCTACATTTCCCTAGTAATTTACCTGAATAATGAACATCTTCTATTGTGCATTTTGATACTAGTATGTATGCTTGTCTAAATTTGTGAGCAGTGTCTGTGAGGTTTGTTTTATGGTATGATTTGTATATGTATCATTTAGAATCTGTTGTTTTGTGAGTTGTAAGCTTAAACATGCAATCATCATTTCAAGAATAATTAAAATGATAGTTATAGAAGATCTTATGTGGACAGTTGATACCTCATGTTTTCTTTAAGCCTTCTTCCATCAGTGTTTTTGATATTGTTTAGTGTCATCATAGGAGACCTTTCAACCAGTAAGTAGGGATAAGCTCCAAACTGAACTTTTCCCGGACACCATGAAGGAGCCCAAGGTGTTGTCTTTAATACACCAGAGATCCCTCTGGGTGAATTTTGCTGAAGCTAGGTCAGCATTTCCAACTATAACCAGAGTCTTTTCAAACATTTTTTTTTCAAAACTGAGAAGTGTATCAACGAGAACAAACGTGAAAGAAATGCTGCAGGTCTCAATGCACTATTCTCCAGAAAAAAGTACAATGAAAAATTTGGAGAGGAAGTAGCCACTTCATAGAATTGCTTTCTATTTTAAAAAGTCATCTGTGGAAAGACTTAATAGTTTGAAACTACAAATGTCATGTCTTGTTTGGATTGGAAGCCTCAGTGCATACTTACAGTTTTTCAGCCACCCATTGAAGAAAAGAAACAGAAAGCCAGTAACACCTGAAGTTACCAGGGAAAAAAAAAACAGATAGCTATTGATCTGATGAGTCTCAAATTAATTTTCTAACAGTCGTGACCTTTGAAAAGAGAAGCCTTCTGTGAAAAACAAAGGCAGAGAGGCTGTTTTGCAGGACAAACATTTTTCACAAAGTCCCATCTCTCAAACTTCACTGTCTCCTCATTGGTTAGGAAAGTTGATGTGTGAAAGTATTTCATGACCAAGATAAGGCGAACCATTCAGGCCAATACCTTCAGCCTGGGATTAATTCATTATGAGGAGGTAGAGGGAGGCTCTTCAGAGCTTGGAATTTTGACTATTTGTAACAAGACTTTCATATGGCAGGTAAGAGTATCACACAGTTTGCACCCATCTGCACACACATGTGCTTTGCCTCTCCAAAGAGACATTTTCAAATTATGCCCCAACGGCCACTCAGAAGTATATGTTAGAAGATAAAGGCTCCTTGTAGCTAGTGTGTAGCAGCTTCATTTCAAGACTTAGTCCACTTAAAATACAACACTTACGCAACCATCTATATGGGTAAACTAAAGAAACTTTTCCAGACTCATTCATTTACTTTTTTCTGCCTCTAAATGGACTCTGTAGTTACAATCTGATTCTGTGAAACTGGAGAATAGTCTAGAACTGGTCTTCAGAATACATACTCCCTTCCACATAGAAATTATTGAAAAGGTTACACAGTTTTAGAGAAAGTAAATTAAAGAGAATTGAAGATTTGTGGCCTTCAGATCACTTTTAAGAATGCTGCAGAACAATCTGCATCATTATCTTATTTTGATTCTTGTGTATTTTACTCCTCTCAAGGTTCACTTATTGTCAACTTCGGGCTATTTTGGAAAATCAATATACAGAACATGGACGAACTAGTGTAACTTACAGTCACTGTAGTCACGGTAGAATGCCTCTGTCATTCCTTAGAAGTAAAGGAAATTGAAGTGTTGCTGAACAGTTTTGAGTTCAAAGTCCACAAGCTAAAAAACAGCTTTAAAAAAACTTAGCAAGAGGGGAAAACTTGGCTTTTTGTCAGTTTTGGTATATTGAAATATGTTATAACTTACAGCAACAATATACTCTCAAAATACAGCCTTACTCTTTTTAAAGCCCACATAAACCTGCCCCCCAAAGCCATACTTCCTTGAATATTTGTGAAGTGTGTGTTTTTGATGAAAAAACATCTTCAGCTGTTCGATTGCTCAAGTACTGGAATATTTTCACCCAATCTTTTTACAATGAGGGTGATGAGACAACAGACCATGTTGCTCAGAGAAGATGTGGATGCACCATTTTTGGAAGTGTTCAAGGTCAGGTTGGATGGGGCTTTGAGCAGCCTCTTGTGAAAGATGGCCCTGCCTATAGCAGGGAGGTTGGACTATATGGTCTTTAAAGGTTCATTCCAACCCACACCATTCTATGATTCTGTACCAGAAATTAGTTTCCTGCTTTACTGAGAAGACAGGAGCTAAATTTAAGTCACCTGAAACAAACAAACAAACAAACGAACCAACTCCAGCAAAACAAAAAAAAAAAAAAAGCCCAAACCTTTCAGTTAGTGGCTCTTTTCAAATGTAGGCTCTTTGTGTTTCCAAGTCACTTGGCCCATCTAACCTGCACCAGGTTAAGTGTCTGTTTTATTTGCTTCTCTGCTCTTCTGAAAGATCTGTGTTGGCTGTACCTCATCTGTCTGCTTTATTCTAAGAGAAAGGATATACACTGAGTTTCTTAGGCATCAGGGCCAAACCCAGGGGAATACTTGAAGCAAGTATTTTTTAAGAAGCGGGGGGAGGGGGAAGAGGAGAAAAAAGTGTAACTGAGTACATTTTAGTGAAGGTGAAGCTCCATTGAAGCCATCTGATTGACACCAATTTAGTCCTTCTCTTACTGATACCAACAAGTTGCTCTGCTTTCTGTGTTATCTCAGGTATAAAGGTGGATCATGAAATATAAGGACTTCTCATATGAGAAGCTGCACATATATACATAGATAGATGTCCACTTCTGAAATCTTAGATACGCTGTCAGGTTATGTTTTCACTGCTGTCTGGATGGATGGATGATAAACATACAAGTATGACGACAACGTTAATGACTAAACAATTACTGTTCTTGAAACAGTGTAGAGCTCGTTTTTCTCAAACTTCCAAGCAGAATATAAATAAACATACCTTCATCCTTTAACAACTCACACTGGAGATTAAACGATCAATTAACTGTATGGATTTTTGTATTCCTTTTAGTCTTTTCTGTGTTACTCCCCTTTTAACTCCTTGGAGAATAGGTATACTCCAGAAACAGAAGTCAGTCCGGCTAGCACCATCTTCTGCAGAAGTTTAAGCTTAAGAGCCTGTCATTCATTTTATTCCTACTGCCATTTATAAGGATACTGTTGATATGGGGTAGGAGAATTTACATTACATATAACCTGAGTTACAAGATGCCAAGCATCTTAAGTGTTTCCACTTTAAGTTTTGGTGAATTATTAATTGTGGATTCACCTAAAATGTGCTACATGGATCCTTGGATCCATGGGTTTTGCCATTTATATAGTGCTTAGCTGATGTTAATGAAGCCCATACAGACTTAAAAATTAGCTGATTTTTAATCACTTAGATTACTTTCTCCTAGGGGATTGACCATGAAAGTCAGAGCCAATGATAGCTGGCAACAAATATGTAAGCTGTGGATTCTTTCCCTGTTGAAGATACGAGATTGATGTGGTGCTGTGCCAAATGCTGCTTGGGTTAAAAGGAAGCAGAGATGGAGCATGGGTTTAGGAGGTGGCTGCAGCTCCTATTCCTTTGCTACCTCTCTGATACCATAGTTAAAGCTTCAGAATTAGCAACTGTAATTAGCAACTGTACCTTGAGCAGCTGGTATGGGATCCTCCAGCAGTCACATGGAAAGGAGGATTGGATAGAGCTACATGAGCACTTCTGTCCCCAAGAATATTTTTCACTCCCAGGCACGTGTAGCTTAGGAACTAACTGTGCTGTTAGCACTAACTGTGCTGTGTCTGTTGACTTCTCCACTCCAGAGCCAGCATACAATTGTCTGCGTGGTGCAAAGAAACCATGGTAAACTTGATGAAACCATTTGCTGGTCTTAGATGTATATTGGTAGGATTCAGCCAAATGGGTTACCTCTGCCCACTTCTTGAAAGTATGCATATTTAAAAACAGAAGTTTGACAAAGCAGAGAAAAGCAATTTAGAAAACTCTCTATATTAAAAGCACATAGTGTGAATACTAACTTAGTGTATACTTTCAGAGAATTGTTTCATATTTAAATGAATCTCTCATACAAAAAATAGCTTTCATCAAAGTTTTTTTTTTTTTCTAGAATTTGTCTGGAATAGAGCTGACTGAAATTCATAAGTTGTGTATCTGTGTATCCTTTCAGGGATCATTTTGTATCCCTGCAAGAGATGTAGGACCAAAGACCAGGAGCTCTTAATTTTCACATGAAGTAAAAGCTTGGTTTCATGTCTGATCCAAAAGTTCCATGCTATTTTACTAATATGATACTCTTTGGAGTGTGTTGGTTTTGTCACATGAATTAAGATTGCTAAAGATTTCTCCATTATTTAGAGGGACGCTTTACAAGTAAACCTAGTTAGGGTAGTCATTCCTTTGGAGAATGCTGTGGCCTGGGTCTTCTGGGGGGGAGCCAGCAAATTCTGCCACATCCATGTGACACTGGGGTTGAAAAATTGCACCTGAGGGAATTCTGTAGTGCCTGATGCATCCCCTCTTAGATAGGCAGCTAAGACCAGTCAGATGAAGTGCAATCTCAGGATACTTAACCTCTCTTAGCTTTTAAACATCTAACCCTGGGGAAGATGGGTTTCATCCACTAAGACCTCTTCACCAGGTTCAGCCTTAAGTTGTACCCCTGGCCAATATTATGATCCAGGGTTGTGCTTCCTGTTTTCTATGGAGGCAACACAGTGCCATGTTCCCTGGCGTTTCTGTCACCCTGCTGTGACTCCGTGGTGGGCTGTTTCATTCACTCTCCCTGCTCTCCAGGTCATGGTTCCTGTCCAGATAGCGTAAGCCCCTAGAAGACAAGTAAAAGCTCGTTGATGGAGTAAAAGTCCAAAGTTGCTTTATTGTAAGCCATCTCAGAATGTGTCTGAATGCACAAACAGTATTCAGGCTCCGCCTGAGTTGTGCTGTTGAACATAATTGTGTCATCGTGATTGTTTTCCGTCACACTGTAGTAGGCAGACCCCTTGCAGTGGAACTTTGAAAGCATCAACCTACTTCCTGTAGACACGGGTGGAGGTTAGGGGCAGGCACACCTGAACACAGAAGTGGAATATTTTTTCTGTCAGAAATATGAAGTAATATATTCTCTTCTTGAGGTAGGAGTTAGCTTGAAGAAAAAAATGGGGAATGCAGGTAAATGGAGATCAACATTTCCTGTAGTTTTCCGTCAACTTTATGCTTTAGGGAAGCTTTCCATACCTAAACAGTCACATCTTTTGAGTTCCTTTAATATCACTGTAGATGCCAGTGACATTTTGCAGTACAGCAGAAAGTGGTTTGTGTTGGTCAGTGTTTTGATCATGTAACAGGAGGCTCTGCTGAGATGAATTTAAGTTGCTGAGTAGCACTTTGGTGAGATGCAGACAACTGGCAATTCATAAGCATCATCAAAGTATTCCACAGTGACACCAAAAAGCCATCAAGTTTTGTCTGTAATGAATTGAGTTGGCACAAATCAGCAATGAACTTAGAATATAAGAGGGATTTTTTAACCAGTTCTTAAGACATTTGGCAAATTAAGGAAACTGGAGCTGGGTGAAGGTGCTGAAATAAAGTGTCCAGGATGTCTAGGACTCTGTTTTCTCAAGTACACAACAATAAAACATTATGTGTGGTCCATTTGTTGTGATGAACTTCGACTGTAGCCTTGTGGCTTTTGCAGATTTTACTCTGTGGTACTGCGGTGTAATAATATGTTGTCTTCCTGTCATGAAATGCAAAGAGTTTGGTCTCAAAATTAAAGTTAGAATAGTGGAAACCATTCTTCTGAGAGACTACAACCATGAAGGAAATTAAGAAATAATTTAACTTAAACAACATAGCTCAGAGAAAAAAACCAAACCAAAGCCCTGAAACTAAATTGACTGAATTGTAGTAAGTTATCCAACTCTGCAGTTTGGCCAAGGAAGAAAAATGAAGGGGTTTCTTTCCCTCACTCAAGTGAAAATAGGTGTAGAAGTAAAATACGGGTTCACTGTCTGAAGCCATATGCTTTTTCGTGTAGGCAATACATTCAGATTAAGATGGCCTGAATTTTAAGAGGACAGCTGAAGTAGTTTCCTACGTGCCTGAAGCGTGATCTAACTGATCACTCTGTGTTACTGCGACTCACTTTATTTAGGAAATACTCTGAAATATAATGTAATTAGATTACAACACCTATTGTGTAGCACCTTCTTTCTACATTCTCCAGAGATTTTAGTATTCCTGTTTAATTCTACTTCAGCACTTCAGGGATCATTTATGCCAGGCTTACGTTCAGCATAGCAGGAGGCTCAGGAAAGCTGGCTTTTAAACATCTTCACATTGTGCTGCTTGCCATACCCTTTTCCTAGTATAGGTGCCTTATCAGGGAAAGTGAAATAGAGCTCACAGTATTAGAAAAGAAATGTGCTGAAACAGTGCCATGGCACATAGGCATAGCCTCGTGAAAGGATGGGTGCTGTGCCCCTGCTCTGCTGTCTGCGAATTCACAACAAGCACAACCTATGTGCAACTTCAGACTCTTGGCATCCCTGTTGGCTTTGTGATGAGTTAAGTAAGATGGGTGGGGAGAGAAGTGGGCAGCCAAGCTTTATAGTCTTCTTTGAAACTGTTGTGTCAATTAAGTATTGAATTGGGAAGAACGGATCTACAGATTGTTCTATTTTTAACTTCCAGTGGAGTTTTTGAGCTGAATCATCTGACCTATGTATTATTCTGAGGAGAAGCCGAAAGAAACCTAGGATCACTTTGCCTAGACTGAGTAAATAAAAACTAGCAACTACCAGTGAATTAAGAAAGGTGCCATATTAGGTTTTCTTATAAAAACCGGATTCTTCACGATAGGGGAGAGAAAGAAACTTACATAGGGACTGCTTCCTCTGAGTGTTAACCTGTAGTTCATAGAAAAACTGCCTGTATCAGACACTTCCTAGGTATTAAATTTAATCTTTTTTCATCCATTTAATCACTGTTTAGTAAGTTTGACTCTAGGATCAACATAGCACAAGAAATTTAGTCTTTTCTTGGATTCAGATTTGGTTTAAACAAGGCAAATTTAATACTTCCATTCTCTTAAAAAGCTGGGATGGAAAAAAATGTGAGTTGCAGTATCCACTTACAAGTGTTGCAACTCACTTGCAAGTTGTTTTGTTCAAACCTATACAGTCCATAAATGTTTTACTGTGAACATATAGTTCATGCGACTTACT
Organism: Egretta garzetta; assembly: GCF_000687185.1. Lineage (NCBI taxonomy): Eukaryota > Metazoa > Chordata > Aves > Pelecaniformes > Ardeidae > Egretta > Egretta garzetta. The sequence continues at coordinate 2,501,589 of NW_009259489.1, read as the reverse complement.
GCTTGTTCTTCAGAGTACTTCTGTCAGCTCCATAGATGGTTTAGTTTGGACTTTATGTATAGGCTTTTGACTCCTAAGTAACTGTATGTCTATCACAGGAGATAAATGAAACAATTAAATTTGCCATGCTCTCACATAGCTTCTGTTCCCTTAATGGAATAAAATTATTTTCTTGTCAGCATGTAAGCTGACAGTTCATCTCCTGCACTAACTGTGCAGTTAATGCATGTCATTGTATTTACTGGGATAAGCAAACTGGCGATTGTAATGCAAAAAAATGAATTTCACCAGTAGTTATTATTTGATATGGTAAGATAACCTAATGCACTAGCTGGTTGAAGGCCAAATAGTCATAATTCAGAATCCATATGCAACTGCCTAATCACATGTAAGTATTTCTGTACGTCATTCTACAGAATGTCTTTCTGTTGCTGGTCGCGGAGTTGTGAGGCCCTGCAGCTTAATGATTGTCCTGCTGAGTTCAGTGTTTGCAATGACGCTGGGTCTCTTCTGCACCCATGCAGAGTCCCTGTGGCTGTAAGACACAGTTACTGTTTTGTATGGAGTCCTTTTCCGGTACCACATACCCACAATGATTAGAGGGCTGCATTGCCACCCACCGGAGTGGTATTCTCCTTACACAAAAGCACAGATATGCATTGCACACCCAGAAGTGTTTCAGATGGGCATGGGAGGGTTGCAGATCACATAAATCCTTGGAAGACTGTGGAGATGGAAGGATGCTAAACTTGACTATGTGCAAACTGTGCTTGGGATCTGTCTGGCCAGCTGACACGGACCCGGGTGGTTTGCAGAGAGTGCGAGCTCCCCAGTCCATATGGCCTTCAGAAGCCCAGGGCTTTCTGGCCCTGTTTTACCTAGTGGCAGAGGTAAAAGAGATGGAAAAGAGTAGTTCCTTGTCCTTACTACCACAGCATTTTTGTGGTGAAGCTAGGGAATCTTCTCAAACTCACCAAGGTGTAACTGAGAGCACAATTCAGAGAAACTCTTAAAATCAGAATAGCACGCCATGAATGAAAGCCCAGGTGAGAGAAGTGTAAGGCAGTCAAATGCTCTCTTCTCTTCTGTTACATTGCTGACAGAGCACAGATTCGTTCAGTGCACACACAAATTGCTGCTATAGGTAGGGTTTTTGAAAGACACACAGCGTTTTGTCTAGCCAGGGGCCTCAGTAAAATTAAGCCATACTAACTCAAAGTGTGAATTTACAGTTAAACTGCTTTAAATTCTTGTGTGTACAAATGAGTTCCAGCATGAAAGTTGTCATAATTCATGTCCTGGTATCTGACTTGCCGATAAACACATCATCTAATTGCTTTTGTAAAGTGATTAAGTACCATAGGAGCCCAAGTCAATGTTACTTTCTTCACAGCCAAGTACCTAGTCATTTTAGAAAATGGGATGTAACTTCCTAAATAACTTAGGTTGCTTTTGAAAATGTGGTTTTGTTGGAATATTTTAAGTATTCAGCACCATGACAACAGCAAGGAATTATGCCTAGTGTTTAATGCACTACAAAAAACTTCCTGGGTATCTGTTGTGAAAAATATGAGATACATTACAGGCACAAGAATAAACTACTTCCAGTGATACCAGTAAGCAGTTTCAGTAAAAGAATAAGGGCAAATCTTTTTTTCTTTTTCAGAGTATGTGATAAAATTTTGGGTCTGCAAGGGCTCACAGGCATGAGACTAAAATACTTGCAATGATACTGATAAGCAATTTCAGTAAGGGAGCAAGGGCAAATCTTTTTTAATTTTTCAGAGTATGTGATAAATGTTAGGTCTACAAGGGTTTAATGTTTAGTGCAAAAAAAGCTAGAAATTAGCTGTGTTTGCTCTTGCAAAGGGCTAAAATTTACAAGACAGTTACTGATTTTGGCTTGTGCACTATGGCCTTCATAAAGAGATAACCTAGTGTCTTGTTACTATAAAAAATTAAATGACTAAGACAAAAATGAGTCTTTCTTAAAAGAATAAAACTAAAATAAAGGTTGAGCTTCTTCAGAGAAATCAGGGATTTTCTTAGTGCTACCATGATGATTCAGGTTAAATACAAGTCTTTTGCATTGTGATACAGTGTACAAAAGACATGCATAAAACTGTTCTTAACAGTGTAAGTTTAATGAGAAACAGAGTTTAAACGTCACCTATATAAACACATCCAGCGTACACTAGCAGACCATACAAGAATCTTGAAAACGTCATTGTTTCTTGTGGAGAAGAGTGACCTTTCTCTTTGTCCTCCACTTTAGCTTGGGTCAGGACTGGGATCTAAGTCCCTGACTGATAAAAATCATAGCTGAAGCATTAATTTTGTGTTAATACCCAATCTTCTTCATCCCATGGTGTACCTTTCAGGAGCTCTTCTGTTGCTATTGACTCTTAGTGTTTCAATAAGCAGTGAACACCACCATACTCGGGCATTTTGTTGTCTTCTGCAGGAATACTGTGCTCAGTTACCATAGAGAATACTTCTGTGAAATTTTCCTTCCTTAAAAAGAATTTAATATCCAGTCTATTCCTCAGTGGTAAGCTTCCATACTGAAAGGCGGTCTGTGTTGTGGTGGTTTCTTATGGGCCCTGTGATGAATGAAAGCTGTGTTACAAAATACAGAACCTGGATTTAGGTGGTGGATCTAAATAGAGTATAGCCACCAATTTGCATTGCGTAGCGGTCTGCTGTATCGTGGAAAGACCCTGTACCATTACTCAACTTCTTTGGTCATCTTCATCCGTGAAGTCTGCAAAGATCTGGACCCTTCCCCAGCGAGCTGATAAAGTACAGCGCAAGAGATGCCTTAAGAACAGGACAGCCTGTAACGACAGAACTGGAAAGGCAACTCTTCTTGTGTCCATGGGCTGCATGGGCACTTTGGACGATGCAGAATCGGAGAGCATGGTCATACTGAAAGGCTAAATGAAAGTGAAAGATCGTACATGAAACACCTTGAAAAAGAAATCTGTGTTAGTTCCATAAGCACCCCTCTGGCCAAATTTGCCGAAAAAAGCTTCTGCATTCCTGTCTTCTACACTGACACAGAAATTGGGAGTTCAAGCATGTTGTAGCCCTGAGTTGAGCAAAGGGGTGTGCAAAACAAAACAAAAAACCGCAGTATATCCAGGAGTGGGATAAACCTTCAACATTCGTAGAGAATGATAAAGAAAAGCCATGCTCACCTCTGCTGATTTCAGCCATTCAGCTGCCTTTCCCACTTTCCACTAGGTGTGCGTGGCTTTGTTATTCGTGACCTCACTTAAAACGCGACGTGCTTCAAGGGCCTCCTTCTTCTTTTTTGCTATGATCGAATTTGTCATTTTACCAGTCTGAAGGGCTGATTCACAACTATGTTTCCCTGGTTTTGTGCTGATGTAACTCCATTGAGATGATGTAGATATTCCTTATCCCAAAGGGAAGAACAAGTCTTTCATGCTCCATTAATGTTCCTAGTTCTCTCCCCAGGGGAGCTATCCTCCTTTGCTAAAAATTCTTTTGAATACTCTAATTAAGGATAAGGATCTCTTTGAATATTAATTAGTTTTTCATTGGCCTCACTCAAAATATTTAACTCACAGCAATTTCCTGGTAATTATCTCTTGATTATAAATTTGAGAGGATTTACCCTTTTAAAATAAATTTTAGTTTATCAAATAAGACTTCCTTTTGTATGTGTCCAGTTAATCACAACTACAGATAAGACAATAAGCAGTAGCGGTAAAGAGGAAATTTTGTTTTGTTCCTTAGGTTTTCTTTTTACAAAAGCTGCCATTCTTACCGTAGCTTTCCCTCTTTTGATGGGCTTTAATTATTTAACTATACTGTAGATGACTGTGTCCCTCACGTACATAAATTCAGCATCTTTCAAGCGGCTGAATCTGCTGGGCCTGTACAAGCAGACAGCTTTGTATGAAGACTGAAATGGCAGAACAACTCAAACCTTTTCTTTCTTGCCTCTTCCTGGAATGGTGAGGTAGGACCTGACCTGCTCCACTGCTCTTTCTTCAGCTTCCCACTTATTCTAGGACTCCTAATTAGGTATAATAAAGTAAATGACAAAATCTTTTTCTGTTTCAAATTTTGCTTTGAATGTTCAAGAGAGAGGGAGAAATTTCCATATCAATACTGAGGGCATATGGTACTTGGGACCAGCAGCAGGACAAGCTCTACAACCATCATGTTTAAATCCTTTCTGTCGTGAAGTAAATTTACACATTTGCTAGAAGGCCACAGAAGATTCCTTTTGGTATCTCTGAAAAGGGGTAAAATTCCCAAAATGCCTGTTTACAATTTCTTCTAAATCAGGAGATGAAGTGAGGAGCTTAACTCATTTGCAGCATGAATGAGAGGATGATTCTTTTGAGCTTTTAGGAATACTTTGAGGGATGCTGCACTCATCCTCTGCGCCAGCAGAGTCAATGTGTCCATCTAATGGGACAGTCACATCATTCGTTGGGATTCATAGGCAACAGCAAGAGTAGCCCACTGCAGAGATTTCACCCTTCCAGCCTGGAACCTCAGTGTTATCTGAAGCTTATTTCATTTGGAGGATTTCATAAGGACCTTGTGCCGAATTCTTCCCAAATGCACCAGGGAGTTTTTCATAAACCCAAATGCTTGCCCTATGCTTCCAAAGAGAAGAAGCTACACTACTTGAATTCACTAGAGCTCTTGGATACTACTGTAACAGAACCGAATCATTCCCAGTCCCCCTTTGCTCCCTTCAGTGTGAAGCACTGCTCCTTAAGGCTCACCAGCAAGGCTGTCAGGAAGGATCACCCCTTGCTGCCACACAACGAATGGTTGACATACCTCTCCTGCTGATAGGTAACGCTCACTCCACCAGGTTCTTAGGCTGCTTCCAACGCATGCCACTATTTGTAATCTGGGTAGAAGCTACAGGGACTCTGCTGTGTTCATTTGTCAAGTCTTATTGTTTAGTTACTATACCAGTTGCTAAATTTTGTGGTGAAGGTGCTCCATTCTCTACTCAGCTGAATTCCTCCTCATTTCTGCTGTCCCAAGACAGCACTGCTTGCCATACCCCTGCAGTGCAGATCACAGTGACGCCTGAAGAAAACAATTTACATGCTCTTGAGTAACTGTAATTCTTTGAAACCATGACTATGCTACAGTAAGAAATCCAATTTTTAAATTAATCCTTTTTATGCAATGAATCCAATATTAAACCCCATAAAATATTAATAAAGCAGAATTCAGAATACATTTTATTTCTATAAATCTGAAATAAAGCTTAAACCATGTTTTGTAGCATTGGTACTGCATACAACTTAGCAAACAATGAATAAGGAATACTGATTCAAAAAGCAGAAAACATATCTTGATTTGAACTGCTATGCTGGTTTTGGCTGGGGTAGAGTTAATTTTCTTCACAGTAGCTAGTATGGGGCTATGTTTTGGATTTGTGCTGCAAACAGTCTTGGTAACACAGGGTTGTTTTCGTTACTGCTGAGCAGGGCTTACAGAGAGCCAAGGCCTTTTCTGCCTCTCACCCCACCCCACCAGTGAGGAGGCTGGGGGGCACAAGAAGTTGGGGGGGCCACAGCTGGGACAGCTGACCCCAACTGACCCAAGGGCTATTCCATACCATAGGACGTCATGCTCAGCATAGAAAGCTAGGGGAAGAAGGAAGGGGGGGGATGTTTGGAGTGATGGCATTTGTCTTCCCAAGTAAACGTTACATGTGATGGAGCCCTGCTTTTGTTTCTTTGTTTCATGAAGGCATCTCTCAAAATACCTTCACTCTGAATATGGCTCATGAATGTGTGCTCCCCGCCCCCTGCCTTTGCAAGCCTTCTCCAACTGGCTAAACATGCTGACTGGAGCTTTTTGGATTAATTTTCCTTAAGTGACCTACTTTGCAGAGAAAGATAATCATGCATTTATAGCCTCTGGCACTCTATTCAGGTCACAGATGGACAGATAGCAAAGCTATTCCTCAGTGACTTACTGGGGTTGTAACTAATCCCCAATGAGAAAGGAGATCGGCCTGATGTTTATTGGTCAGAATACCAAAAAGTATGGAAGATCATCGACTCCTACTTTAATTTTCAGGGGGTGTCACAGTTAGGCTGTATGATACCAGCCAGCAGTTGATCTAGGAGTGTTTTGTGGTAGTGATCGAATTACTGGATGCTGCAGATGTTAAATATCTGACTTTGAGTCCTCTGCCTTGACGGTGGAGCACCATGTGGTGTTCGGAGTGCAGAGATGTCTGATATTACACACGTACCAGATACTGTGGCCAGCATCAAGGATCAGAGATTTGGGAGAGTTTTGACCTTTCACTTGCTAAGAAGTGCTTACAATCCTGTGAACAGTTGTCACTGTAAGATCATTTTCTGTGCAATCAGACCTAAACCTCTGTTATGAAAGCATTTTTTTGTATAGCATGATCAGCAGAGCCAATAAAACTCATATTTTGCTGTTATCCATTAAAGGCCCATTCTTCCTCTTGTATTTGGCATTCATGCAGTGATGTATGCAAAACAGCTTGTTCTCTTATTTTCAGATGTTCAGAAGCTTCACAAGTGAAATGACCAAGCTTTGTTCTCTGTTAGGGTATTTTTAAAAGTCTGGTGGAGCTTTTCACGCTGAGAAACAGACAACAAGCAAGAGCATTAAGGATGTCTCTTTTTTGGAAGTCTTGAAACTTTGAGTGTGCCAGGCAGTCAGTGATGTTAATTCTGACAGGTCTGAAGAAATGACTGTTGAAATTGTGACACTGCCAGCAAAGGGATGGATGACTTTCAGAACAAAACAAAACATGTATGCAGGTTGAATTCTGGCACCACAGGACTGCAGACGTGTACGCCTGTGTCCTCCAGTGTATACATACAGCTTTGCTCCTTGCACCACAGTGCACAACTGAAGTTGCATTGCAGTTTGGATCACTTTGATCACGGAGTAAGTGCCCATATTTCATGTGCTTCCTAGAGCAAATAATCTCAGAACACATGAGGAATGATTTGAGCTTGGCTTAGGTAATTACAACTGTTAAGACGACCTTACAGAGCTGTGTGTGTATTTCCTATGACAGAATCTAACGCATCAAGGGCAAAATCAATTCCTTTTAGCAAAAAGCCGTTCAAACAGGAATTAAGTAAAACATTCTAGAGAGATAGAGTATATGCAGCCCTCCCATACTTATCCTGAGGGATGGTAGTGCAGCTGCTCCACCTTCAAAATTCTGGCCATGGGCTCTAGCAGTTTTTGGGAGCCCTCTGAATTTTCAACACAGGTCCTTCAGCTTCTGGATCTGTGTGTTCCCTCTGCTGGGTGTTAGCCCCAGCATCTTCTTTTCCAAGGAAGAATTCACATTGTGTCTGAACCAAATGTGTTTCTTCTGTGGAATTGCTGATAAATTTGAACCAATGTAGCTCTGCAGATATAGGCATCAATGCAGGTACTCTTAGTCTAGCTTAAGAGCAGCCTACTGTAGGTGTACTTTTATCTGGTCCTAAAATAATTAATCTAAATCCAAATAAATCCAGTTTTAACCAAAATAATCCACAAAGCATAATTTAATTATCTTTTTTTTCTTTTTTAGTCTGTCAAGAAAGTATTTGTAAAAAGTAAGGCAGCAGGATTGATTATGGGCTATTTTAATCAAATTATGATTTTTTGAAACAAAAAATTCACATCTCTGGTTCTGTATTTCCTGGTATGATATCCATTACATGGTTCTGTTTATGTCAGAGAATGTGGAATTTTCTAAGAAGAAACAGGATAAGTCTAAATAGTTGGGGAGTCATTGTGTATTATCAGAGACAAAACTAGACTGATTTAAGTAATATGTTTCTATTTTCTGGATCCATAGTACAACCTTTAGAAGATACAGTAGAAACTATTTGTGGAAAAAAAACTAGTATATGCTACAAACAAATAACATCTGCATTACAATAGACGTGTTCATGCCCACTGTGTAGATCTCTTAGGGATAAAAAGTACAGTTGAGAAATAATACTGGTGCATTCCTGTCATGAACAACCAATTTAAAAATAACCAGCTCCAAAGAAACATTCTAGCTTTTGAACCAGGGTAGTCATAGCAGTAACAGAAAATACATGCTTTCTATTTAATGCTGACATTCCAGCATAGAGGCAATAAATTAAGAGCTCCTGACACTTTTCTTGGCAGGATAGTATGGGCACTGGGCAAAGGTGAAGGTGAAACACAAGATTAATCCCCCTCGCTTTATTCCTTAGCACTACCTGAGAATCTGTCCTCTGGAATCTTCCTGGCTTAGAAGTTTACCTTGTATCATTGTGGGTATACAAATCATTACATTGAAGAAAAAAAAAATCCATTCTCTTCCCTGTTTGCTTATTAAATTAGGATATTAAGTGATCAAACAGTTCTCATCATGGAACTGTCCCAGATACAAAGCTTTTAATCTGCTCCATTACATCAGTATAAAATCTTATCTGTGTATTTCTTCTGGGGGAAAGATGAGTAGTAAGGCACATTTTTTAAAAATGGATAGGTGTCATGCACACACAATATGCTACTAGCCCTGACGTAGCAGGACTACTAAATGGAACTACTCACTTGCATGAAGAAGCTTGGATGGATATTTGTTTGCAGATCAGAACATCAAGGAGGAGTTATGAATATGAAAATGAACTAGGGGTTTTAGCATGTTTTTACAGAATTTGTTGATCTGCTGTGCTACTGTAAGTGAAAAATCTGATCAGGGAAACAGACATTGTTACAGAAATTTGTTCTCATCTTCTTTAATATGAGTCGGTGTTCCCTGATGAACTAGAATTATCTTTATATTAGTCTAGTCATTTAAGATTTAAAAGATTTCCAGTGGTGAACTTCTAGCTAGTTGAATAGGTCATGAAATGCTTGAGCAATTTGGAAGAACTTGTATTCCTCTTCTGAAGGAACTTGTATTCCTGTTCAAGGGGATGAAGCAGTGTATTGGGAAGGTAATGCTGGAGTGTGGAAGCATCAGACATCATGTTTTAGTGAAACAGTAGATGTGATCTGAATTGATAATGAATGTTCCTTGGAGGCTGGTTCATTTTGAACACCTAAGGAGCATTTATAGGCATCATAATGTTTTTGAAATATGCTTTGGAGGGATGGGCTGTGCACATGCATGAAATGGAAGAAAGAAACTCGGTGGACAAAATGGTGGCAGAATGTTTTATTGTTCATATGTACCTTTAAACTTACATGCAAAGTATTAATAATTTATAATTTAATTAAGCACATTAAAATGTATTTATTATCATAATTAGGCTATAATAATTCCTCATAATTCATCACAAACCTATATACAAAATCATTTTGGCCAGAGTTACAGATCTTTGATTTTCAATGATGTTTTTAATAGTAAGCCAATTAGACAAAATTTTCTGTATGTGTTTTCCATGTAGGTGTGCACCTCATATGGTGTTAGCGTTATATGGGTAAACATTAATGTGCAATTTGCATACTAATACATTCACCTGATGTGTCTGAGATGTTTTTGCCTTGCATACTGAGTGCAAAGATAGGGTCTATGGATGATGGCAAACTCATTACCTGTGGAAATTAAAGCCCTGTGTTTCTCAGAGAGTAACTAAACTGTAGGCAAGGATCGTTCCTCCATAGGCTACTTCAATAAACCCCATCATTGGCTTCCTCTTTGCAATACAACAATAAAGTCTCTATGCTCCTTGCATTTTAGTCTCTTTGCTGATACTATTGAGAAAAGGCATATTCATAGTGTTATGGTGTTGAAATTCAAAATCTTTGAGTCTGCAGGTACAAATTCAATATGGTGCTTAATCAAGAAAGCGTATTTCAGGGATAGAAGGCTTGCATTAAGACAACTAGGCTGTAGTTCCAAAACACTACATTAGCTCTCTTAAGTTGGTGACAAATATTTTTCTGCAATATATTTCATAAAGTAGCAGATTAAAAAAGTGCTTCCACTCAATACACATATATTAAAATAGTGACTGATCATATACCTATTCTAGGATTACACACTGTTGCTTTTGGGAAGCTGATGTGGATTTCGTCATTCTTAATGTTTTATTTAAAAAAGATGCCCTATTGAACTGGGAGGGTAGAGGTTGTTTTCCAATAATGATACTGTATTTTCAAAAATTTATAGTTTTGATTATTTGAGTGTTTAGATTCTCATTTAGACATTCAGTCATAAGATTTTTGCATAATTCTTCTTTTCCTGGATATTTTGAAAAAAAAATCTAAGACATTTTAAGAAAAGAAAACAGGGAGAGATTTGGTGGCTCTGACCATTCTCATTCTGTCTCTGCAGTTCGACAATCAGCAAGCACTGGGAGGCAGAACTGGCCACGCTCAAGGGTAATAACGCTAAGCTCACAGCAGCCCTGCTGGAGTCCACTGCCAATGTAAAACAATGGAAACAACAACTTGCTGCGTATCAGGAGGAAGCAGAACGTCTTCATAAGCGGGTAAGTCAAGGCAAAGGCAAATGGCTAGGATCCTTGAGGTGGAAGTACCGGTGACTGCATTTTCTCCTTTTCAAGTCAAAACACAAGAGCTTTTAAAAAAAAGCTCATTTTCTAGAGCACAAGTCTTATGAAGAGCAACTGAGAGAAATGGGGTTGTTTAGCCTGGAGAAGAGGAGGCTGAGGGGAGACCCTGTCACCCTCTACAACTACTTGACCACCCTTGTAAAATTATTTTTCCTAATATCTAATTGAAATTTGCTGTTCTGCAACTCACATCTGTTGCCAGGTCAGAAGAAAAATGGGTTTTGATCCAAAAGAAATGTTGGTAAGAAAAGTTGAATAGACTGGATTTTTAGAAATACTCATAGAAAAATTGATTTCAAGGAGAAACAAAATTGGGAAATTAGTTTGCATGTTCAGTTGTAATGTAGTTGTTTTATATGGAAAAATTGGCAGTCACAACATCTTGCCCACTGGAGAAGAAGGATGTGTGTAGATAGATATATATGCATTAGAGGGATACATTCATTTACAAGATCGTCTTGTATAAAATAGACCAGCTTCCAAAATGAAGAATGATACTGCTGATATTAGCTGCTATATTTAGTTTAATTTAATAGTATATTATGTGGTTTATATATAATGTAATTGTGGTATTCACTCCTTATGTGCTTTAGGGTTATATACAAGTTTTGGTGCCTGAGTCATCTGTCTGCAAGCTACAGCAGACTCATATTCTCTGTTGAGTGTGGTGTGTGTGGGGAAATAATGCATATTGATTAGTAAACTTTGCATTATTATTTCCATGTTTAGTTTCTTCTCTATAGAAATACCTTATAAATAGCCTTATTTACAAAAATAGTTTCCTCTTTATATTAAAAAAAAATTGTTGCTAATACTGCCTTACTAGTTGACTTCTTATGGCACCTTTTACCACAGTTTGAACTTTCTCATGCTTTATTTATAAACCTTATTTTGATTTTACATTATATCTCATTCTTTTATCTTCTATTTTTTTCATTCCCTGTGGTAAATTGGGTCTTTTGTCTCATGCAGTACAGTATTTGTTGTAAACTTTGCTTTTTAAGTTATTTTAGATTATTTTAAGCCCAACATTTTGGGCTTTCTTTGGTTTTGATTGCATTATTTAAAATTAATTTCATTTATTATTTGCCATTTTTGATTAAGATTTACCCATCTGTCAGTTCAGTTTTTCATATTAACCTGCACTTACTTGCTTTCTCTGAGGCCTTTATCTTCCTTCTTCCATTTGTTTTCTTCATTAATAATGCCTAGAGCTGAGACAAAACAGAATATAGGTTCTGTGTGGCTGAGTGCAAAGTTCTCAATAAATTAAAGTTTTGTGCTCTCTTCTGATAATATTGTGAGCATAGGTCAGAAATACTGTACCTTGATATTTGTCAGACATTATATTTTTCAGAAGTTTGCTAACTGAGTGTATGGATTTTTCCCCCTCAAATACAAAGAGATAATAATTCTGGGAAGATGTGATGTCCAGCCAAGAGCTTAACTTGGAGCTCTCAGCCTTCTCTCCTCTAATCTGCTCAGAAGCAACTTAACAACAAGGATTTCCCTTAAATGGGGTTGGGGAGCACTCCTACACGCCTTGCATAGCTTCTTAAAGTCAAAAGGGATTCATGAGTTTAGAACAGCTCTGTAACAGAAAGAAAAACTGTGAAGCGAGCTACTTCAGAGAAATAGAATAGCATAATCCTGATAACACAAAAAGGAAAGGATTGAATGGTGATATGAATTATGGAAAATAACCCAAAGTTCTGTCTTTGTCACATTAAAAATGAAAATGTTGAATTTTTTTCTTGCATGCTAACTGCTAAAGTAAATCATCCTATGACACTGGGCAGTAGCGCAGAGTAATAACACCAGTGCATAATAATAAGAGCTGCAGTCCTTGAAGATCATTCATCTGCAGGAAGAGAAACTTAAGATAAAAAGAGATGAAGGGAAGAGATCAAGCTCTTTTGTATTCCTGAAAGAACAGAGAGGTAAACTCTTGAATTCTAGCTTGGTATTTTACCAGGATTTCCTAGGAAATAAGATAAAATTAGCCTATTATGTTCTGGTTCTTTTATTCAATGAATGAAATAAGTATGAGGACATCCTATGCAGTCATCAAAATCACCTGACAAATAATGGACCCTGATTTCACTACTGTTAAGAGAAATTTTAAATATTAAAAAAATGCGTGAGCACACAGGAGTAAAGCCATGGTCATTTTATTGGGCTATTTCTGTGCTACTTAAAGAAAACAACAACCTATAAAAGCAGTTGCTAAAGTCCACAAGAAGAATGGAACGCTATATAAGCCATCTGCTGAGATTATCTATAGAAAATCTTCGCATACCACAGTCACCTCCAGGTTTCCACCAGCTGCATTAATAACTGAATAACCAAAACTAAATTTTGAACATGCAGGTGTGATAAAGTTGCCTGCTGAATCAGAGCCCATATCGCGGGCTTCATACTTGCTGACAAGTCTTACTAGCACCACTGTGGGACTACTGTAAATAACTGTTGGGTTTTACATGGCCAAAGAAGGACATTATCTAAAAGTGGAAATATGAAAGAAGGTGACAGAAAGTCTGGTGACAAGAAATTTATGAATAGAGTTTTGATCCAAAAACGTATTGGCAATGCACCTTTTTTATGTGATGCCTATCTTGTCATCCTCACTTTAGGACTGTGTCCCTCCTACCCCCTCCCTCCTACCTCCAAACTTAAGTTATGTTTAAATTTGGTTGAATTGATTAAAGAAAAAACTTAACCAAGTATAACTTCCTTCTTAAGATACTGTAATTAACATGTAGCTAGATAGCAGCTTGATACCATTTGTTTATCATGAAAATAGATGAGCATTTTGCAGGGTCAATATGGGTAGCTTGGCAACTTAATCAAAAAAGTGGGATTATAATTTTGTTAGTATTTATCTGTGCATTTATTTGAAAGAAATGTATGTGCAGTTGGACCAATTCTGAGTGCACAAAAAATGGACAACTAAGTTGATACATTTATGTATGCAGTCCTTTCATCTAGAATTGCAAGTAAATTCTTGTTGCACTCGAAACTCCTGAAAAGGCAAAAAAAAAGGCAGCTCTTTCCCAAGTGAGGTCATAATGTTAAATACTGACCAAATGTTCGAGAGCAATATTCTGTGGAGTACTAAGGTTTTCTATGACACGGTAAGATCTGGAAAGGCTAATTGTTCTAACTGTGATAGTAGAATTTTTAGAAGACATATGAGAGTGTAGTGACTGGTTTTTACTTTTGAATTTACGATCTTGCCTTAAGAAAGTGTTTATGTTTCAGAGCAGGCTGTAATTATCTGTGTAAAGTCACTTATCCTTCTTCCAGTGGAAGTAGTTTCTAATAAAAAAGAATTCCAGAGTAGTATTTTAAAAATCCTTGAGAAATCATTGCAGAGGCTGACCACTTTTTTTTTGCACAGCATTAGGGGATACCAAAGGAAAAACACAAGCATTTTATTTCAGGAGATATATATTTTTTCTCAGATATACTTTTTTGCTCCTGCACTATTCATTTCGGACATCCTAAGTTCCATATTATTAAATGGTATGTGTTGTCTGTCTTGCATGTTAGACTATCAGAGCATTGGCTAGGACAGGACTCCTGAAATCCAGCACCTACTCCCAGCTCCCTTTCTGTGTGTGATTCCTGATACAAATAATCCACACCTAGCCTCTATCAAGATTCAACACTTGGTTAATAATTACAGTTTACTAAAAAGATGGTCTCTTTTCAGACAGAGCAAGTGAATCAGGTTATGTTCCTGAAATCAAAGTGTGAATTCAGCTTTTTTTAATGTACAGTGAACTGAAGGCAAGTCTTTTCTCTCTTTTCTGTTTGCCTTGATTTGTTTTTAGAATGGATTTTCATTTGGGACCTGAGACTATTTCATTAATTTTTTTTTCCCTGGGAATTCACTTCTACTGAATGTGTCATAAACAAGATTATAATTTGAAAAAAGACCAAACCATCAACCAAACTACTGTCACTCTGGGAATGGGGAAAAAAAGTTTTCACAGAAGGGTCTCTCATCCCCATCTTCATCTTTCTAAAAAACCTAAGAAAAGTGTTAAGATCCATTTATCTGCAAGTTATAAAAAGCATACTTTGTGGAGGCATGCCACAAAATTTTTATGTAGTCAAAGCTTTGTAGAATGAAATATATCCTATAATTCCAAAGCTCTGCTGGAAAATGAGGAAATTACTGGATTTAAATCCTCAGGACTAAAGGATGACATATCTGTACTGTGTTTGCTACTGCATGTGGTTCATGAGCTGGCCAGATAGCTGGAAAAAGTATTTGCTAATTAGATTGCAGAGAAAGGGATGTCCCCTGAAGTTAGTATTAACATTATCAGTTGCAAATAATAACGCATGACTGAAGCTCAAAGCTTCGATTTTAGTAAACTTCTTATATTTTCAAATATTCCCACTGCAGTTTCATTACTTTCTTCACAAAAATCAAGCAGATGATGGATTATTCCTCTTTTATCTCAGTAGAAATGAGTAACTGTGGAAAACATTTTGATATTTCCATGGCTTGAGGCACCAGTGCCCACAGAGAAAAATGTGTCCTTTTCAGCAAAATCTTTAATTGTTTTCTCTGTTGAAAAAAGTAATATACTGTTGGTAATGCACAAAACTCCCCCTTGCCCCCAGGTTACCATTTTATCTATGGGTAAATCTTGGAAAAATACAATAATTAATTTGCTGTCAGAAGTGATGTATATGAATAATACTATGGTGTGCTTTTTGTTCTTTCAGCAGCAACCTTGAAAAGCAATTTTCCTTGTTTTCTGCATTTTCACATTTCTTAGCGCCAAAAATCTTTCCAGAGTTTTTTTATTCTTGAAAGCTCTACTGTTATTATTTTTATGATTGGCTTGTTGCATGCTGTCTTGCATCTTACTGTCCACCATGAAGAACTGAGAAGCTCCTTCTGCATAAATTATGTGAAACTTTTTGCATTTATTCCTAGTTTTGCTGAGCCGTGCAACATCATTTCTCTTCTTCTTGTGGAAAGCAAAGGGCTCTTTTTTCTTTGTAGGAGGTTCATCTTGAATTATTGATGGAATAATATTGTCACAGTCACAGTTATGTTCCATTTAGGGATGTAACTCAAACACCTAAAAATACATAATTAATACTTAAATTCAGTCTTGCATGTGAGCACTCTGCCTGTTTAGCAGTGTAGCATGGGCTAGTAGACCCTGGATACTGCATTCTGCAGTAAATAGAAGGGATAAAAATACCTTTAGGAAACAATGGATTAATAGTGTCAGGTATATAAAATAGGCTACACTGAAAACACATTCCAATCTGTCTTTCTTAGCATTTCTGTAGCAGCTGAAGTAATTTCTGCATGAAGTTGAGAAGGAATTTCATGACCTGTTGGTACTGAATTTAAGATGCTGAATAAAAACTACTGTTGTTTGAGATCAGAAGTGTACAAATTTATCTCAAGAAAGTGGTTTGAAAAAATGAATCAACCTGCAGCAAGTATAGCCCAGATTCATTCAGTCAATAACTGCTTGGGGAAGGTGACCACTTGAAATATTTCTGTCATTCCCACTTCTTTGCCTCTGTCCAACTTAAATCTTGTCTTGTGCATCTGTTGTCTGTGTTGGGATTTGATGCAGTCTCCTCTCTTGGTTTCTTTGTGATTTAGTTTGTTGGGTTTTTTTTCTTTGAGAGATTCTTCAGTCTTCTGAAGCTTTGGGCAGCCACTGTTGTAAGGCTGCATGAAGGCTGTTACTCTTTGTTGCATTGCATGGCCCAAAGCCTCGCTCTTCCAGTCTTCCCTGCAGCCCAGCACTTGCTGGCTGGCTGCTGCAATGAAAACTTCTGCCTGGCATCCTCCTCTATTTATATGCTGTTGAACCTAGATTAAAATTTCCAGAAAACTCTAGAATGACCTCTGCTGAGAAGGTGTAGGCTCTGCCAGAACAAGTTGCCTTGCTGTCTTATTTCAGCTGATGTCTTTCTTGCTGAAGTGGAGTGCTCACTGTTAAGTATAATCACAGTTAAGTATAATGCCAGCCATATACTAAAAGAGTTAGCTCATTGAATAGTTACTAAAAAGCCCTCTCAGAATTTTTTTCCCTATGTGCAATCCTTACCCGGATGACAAACGCAAAATAAAGAAGCAGAGGCTAAGAACAATACTTTTTTTCTTTTTTAATCTCAAATACGAAGGAACGGTATTGACTTTTTTCAGATATGCAAGTCAGTGCAGTCTTACAATAGCACAATAGAAGAACCTTGTTTAATCAGTTACTGTTCAAAGACTGTTCTTTCAGTCTGAATTCTGTACTGGAAACAAGGCTTAATCACAGGTACATTGCTCAGTGTTGCTGTGCAAAGGCTTGAAGGATTGATTGAGCCTTGCTCTTAAACATGAAACACTGAATGAGATGTCCCTGAAAATAGCATGTGGGAGGGTCAGACTAAAGCATTGTAGATTCCTTTTATGCCCCCTTCTGTGCATAATGGATAAACAGTTATTTTTAATGATTTTTGGACCACTGGTCATGAGAAAAATAAATTCAATTTGAAACAAGGAAATAGAGCAAGTAAATGCTATCCAGATTTTTGCCTAGAGCTTTATCTTTTGTTACTTCTGTTTTCAGTTGCATATTCTTTATATCGCATCATTTTCCAGCCCATATTACTCTACAGATTTTTTTGAAAGGGTCTCAACATGATTTTTTTTTATAGGTACATTCAAGAAGATAACATCATGAAGATATTTGACACCTTTCAGATCTCTGTAGGAATAGTCATTTAAATAAGACTGTGATTAAAGTAATCCTGTGTTTTTAATTGAATTTGTTCTTTTTTTCCAACTTACTGATTTTATAATGAACAGTAAACAAAACAGTTGAACAATGCATTATTTTCTTGCATAAGCAGTAAGGGATGGACATTTGCCCAGAAAAAAGCTGGACCAGAGTAAGACATCACAGCCCTTTTAGTGTTGATAATTAATTGCCCTTCTGACAGCAGTTGCCTCTGTTGGCAAGGTTTGTGAGAGCGCTCCCTACTCTGCTCAAACAAAATTAGCTGTGTTTGCTTAAGCAATTTCAATAGGTGTTTGGAGTTAGGATGGACCAGAGTGTACTGGGGAGCGTTCATGTGAGCCATGCAGCTGGTGGTGCTGTTGCAGAAAGTATTTTCAGCCAGCGACAATATGCACAACTGGGAACAGCAACATTTCATCCACCACAGTTCAATCCACAATCCTTGGATTTGTGCATTCGTGCATGGTGCATGCTTGCACCAACACATGCATCCTCTCTGTGTGTACCAGCCCAGAGGAAACCATGTGGGGAACAGCGGGGATCCAAGCGCTTCCTCAGTCACAGGTTGAGACACCTTTGCACACTTGCTTCCAAGGCACTAGGTGCTAGGAAAGAGTTGGTTTGGGGACTGGGTTTTCTTCCATCTCTCCAGTTGAGGCTCTTACACTTTGTGTGAATGAGTATTCCCTGTGCCGGTGCTTGGTAAGAGCCTGGGTATTGCTGAGTGCAACAGGTCTGAAAGAGGAGTTGACCATGTTGGAGGTCACCATATGATTTTCCAGTCTTTCACAGTAGGTAGAAGAGGGCCTGACCCTGGGTTCCCCTAACAAACATGGCCCTGGGTTCACAGAGGCTTCCATCTCCAATTCAAGACCCAGTTCAGCTTGGAAATGTTTAAGAAGTTAAACATCAGAAGGGGTGAAGGTGTGGGAAATGAATGAGTTTGGCAGTTCCAGCAAAACTTAGGAATGAACTAGAGCTCTGCATAAATCTGCGCTGTCAGATATACTGGAACCTGCCTAAAACCATGACAGCTCTATGAGATAGCAAAGGGTTCTTGACTGGGCAAGACCCTGAGCAACCAAATGTGACTTCAAAGTTGGCCCTATTTTGAGCAGGAGACCTCGACCGGATGACTACCAGGGACCCCTTCCAGCCTAAATTACTCTGTGCTTCTGTGATTCTTACTGCGTCTTGATGTTAGTTCAGACACTGTGTAGACACAGGTTTATCCCAGTTGGTGTGTTCCAATTCTGCTTGTTTGTGTTTGTGTAACTGTAGTGGTGAATACTGTGATAGTCACAATGGGTAGCAGTCACACGGAATCTAAACAGGTGTATTTTTGTGTAATTGAAGCAAATTGAGAAAACTATCTAAGACTTCAGTTCTAATGCTCAGTAGCATATAAAACTGAGCAAAGTGCTATTACTTTTTGCCATGAGCTCTGATACTTCTTTTGGGACAATTCCAGACAACAAGTTAGTTCTTTGGGGTGGGAGATGGGGTGTTGTGTCACCAAGCTCTATCCTCATCCCCCATTCCCTCTACCCTGCTGAAGAATTTGCTGGAATCTCCATTCTTTCCATTGATAAACCTGATGTGCAAAAATGTCTAATCACGGTTTTCCAGAAGAAACTAGACTCGTCACAGCTGTTACAGAAGGGAAGTTCATGTTCTGTGACTCTGAAAGGAGCTGGTAGGGATTTGGTTTAAATTTTCTTGTATTTTGTCTTGGCTTTCCTTTGACTTCTCTCTGCACTCAACAATCTACCTTTTGAGCCTACAAATAGTTCAGAGTCTAAAATTACTGGCATCACAGTGGCTTCACTGGCTAGAGGACACTGGTGCGGGAGGGCACAAACCTTGATTCCTTGAGACGTTCTTTTATCTCAGAAATAAAATTGTCCTGAAGAATGCCTGCCCTCTGTCTAAGGGCTACTTCTCCAAGAAAGTTAAATGGAGACCTAAAGCTTTTTGTTGCAGAATTGGGTAGCACTTTGTTCAAAGGAGTTTTGGGGCCAGCTTTGTTCATTACTGTAGGTAGATGGTGCAGCTCTGTTGAAGACTGCATACTAAGATTGACCGGCTCGTATGTTCTGGAAAGAAATGAGTTATTAGGTTTCAAATTGAATTTTTAATATTTTAACAGTTTGTTATTAAACAGAAAGGTTTTAGTGCACACATCCACACAGACATGCAGTGTCAGAGTTCTCTAATATTTTGATCTGTAATTTGAGAGGTACATGAACAAAGACTTCCCTGTACAGGCTCTAGCTGCATGGGTTTTATTTCTTTGGTGCAGAAGCTATTTTCTGACAACTGTTTATCTGTGAATGGCAGGATATTAACATCTCTTCGATTAAAAAATAAAATAAAAAGGGCATACCGCTGCCAGGTATCTTAACTTATCCAAGGGCAGATGGAGGGTGTTTGCTGTCTGCTAATAAAGAGGAACTTTGCAAATCCAAATTGTGCCATTAGCTGTTGGCTTTGTGACTGAGAGATGAGATCTGAAACGAGAGAAAGTAAGAAGTTGGCAGCTGTACCTCGGTGGCTGAGTGTCTGCTATTACATTGTCAATGCCGAGTCAGAAATTGAGGCTGTGAAATGTTAATTGGCTTGCTAGGAAGTGGGTGAGCATTGTGGCTTAGTTGATTAAGATGGTGCAACATTAAAAAGTGTCAGATGGAGGGGTTAGTTAGACAGCTCTGTGTTTAATCGCCTAGCCATTACTGTTTCTGAAATGGTAATTCAGCTTCTTTCATAAAATTTTCAATAATTACCAAGTATAAGTTTTAATTAATGTTCTTTTCAGCCTGCAACATATTACATTTATTGTTTCCAAGAAGTCATGGCAACCATTTCATGCTAAACAATTTGTTAAGGAATTTTATGCTAACTTCAGAACACCTTCACCATTTTAATCAATGTTAAGTCACCCAGAGCTAAGGGTATATTTCAGATGCAGCTACTGATGGAAAGAAGTAATAGGACCTTGAATTTGTTGAAATTAATTCTGTATGTGTTGCTTCTGCTTATTTCAACAGGTGACTGAGCTAGAGTGTGTGAGCAGTCAAGCCAATGCAGTCCACACACATAAAACAGAATTAAACCAGACAATACAGGAGTTAGAGTCTACGCTGAAGAAAAAAGAAGAGGTATTTGCTAGCACTTATTTTTGGCTTTTCTGTTATGTCATTTCTAAAGGTTTTCAGTATTAAGCTTCTGATGTCTGGTAAATACTGTATTATTTCTTATAGATGCTACAAAGTAAAATTTTTTTCAGCCTCTCTGAAATGATTAATGTTTTTCTGTGTATAATTACATCAGTCCAATATATAGCTGGGTATCCGAACAACAACAAAAAAAGAAGGATTATGTTTTCCTTTTGGCTTTTATCAAGCATCTCTGTTTGCAAAAGTAAGTCACAAGTGTTTTCCACAGAGCAGTCATCACGCTCATGGAGTCCAAATTCACTAAGAAGGGAAGCTGTCGTAAGCGTGCTTTCCTTTTTCTGGGGAGTAGGGTTTGGAACAAGTAATCTAGTTTTCAGGCTATGTTAATGTACTAATTTTATGATCCCTAAGATCAGTCATATCCTTAAATGCATGCCAAGCCCCTGGCCTGAAACTTGATGATATTTATAGTGCCATCTGCCTTGGGCTGGACCATCAGCAAGAAAATAAGAGGAATTGGAGTAACACCTGCACTGGCATGGGTCCTAGAGGAAAGCAGATTTGTGCCACAGAATGATCGAGAATCACCCCTTTATGGGTGGGAAGAAGGAGATGGAAGGAGCCAGACATGAAGGATTATTTGCTCCATGTTAAGACCAGGTCCCTTGAGCCCCCCGTGACAGGCGCGGCAGGCACTGGTGTGCCTTTGGTGGGGGCAGTGTGTCTTGCAGGGTCTTGCCTCCAGCGGGGCAGTTGTTAGGTGTTTCCAAGGAGGACGCAGGAGAGGCACAGTAGTCACCAAATATCCTCCCAAAATGGAACAAAGCCTTTTCCAAACTCCCTTGTACTTCTGAGATTAGCCTCAGGTTGGTAATGTTTCCCATTTTCTTGCCCATTCGCCTTTGAATTATGCTGAGCTGTTGGCTGCAAAGAGATCTTTCCGAAAGGAGTTCTGGGAGGTGAATGTGCCCTTCCGGGGAAAAGTACTTAATAGCTTTAAGTTTGATGCCTTTTAGTTTCATTAACTGTTCCTATTCTTGTCTCCTGAGAGTAAGCTAAGAAAAGGTTTTTCTTCTGTTCATTATTTTATCTATATTTGTTATTTTTATACCTTATTACTTTCTTCTTGCTAAATTAAAGACACCATTTCTTTTAGACTCTTTTTACAGAAATCAATGGTCAAAGCAGGCAATTTTTTGATGCTCAGGCCTGCTGCTAGTGACACAATAAGCAGCTCACAGATGAAAATCGGATTTTTCTCTTGAAAAAATGGAGAAGGATAGATTCTAATAGAATTTAAAGTATAAAACTGTTTCCTAATTACAAGGACCCTTAATTTTCCAGGAAAAAATTATTTCAGATCTTTCGTGTGGGAGAGGAAAACTCGGACTGTTATAAAAGAAAATGCTTATCTATATTGTTGTTTATTCACAGTAGAATTGCTGTTTTAGGACTGTGATTTGGGAGTATTGAGAGTGGGGCTTAATCTTCATGTGCTGCGATGGGCAGTAGCTAATTGTCAGTTCTGGCATCGTTGCAATGGCTTGCTCAGGCAAAGAACCGGTAGCCAGCTTACCTGCACTGAGGCCAAGCCAAGTAACGTGTTGCTAGCGAGGTTGTTTCTTCTCCCTTAGGAAATAGAAGGATTGAAACAAGAAATCGACAATGCCAGAGAGCTCCAGGCACAGAGGGATTCTCTGACCCAGAAGTTACAGGTGAGCTATAATGCATCATGTTAAGTTAGAGAGAAGGGAAAAATGATCAAGTGAGCTGTTCACATCAGGAACTTGTGCTATATTCACTGAAGGTGCCAGGTAAATGTGTAAGTTAGACTGCATTGCAGAGCAGTGGTTTGGGCTGATCCTTAGGAATTAGTATCAAAAATTTCCACCTGCTCTAAGTTGCTATTTTTACTCAAGGGAACAGACCCAAATTTCATTTACAAGTCCACAGAGTGCTCTCAGGCTAGCAGATGTCCTTCATCAATAAATGTCCTGGGCAGTTCTGGTCTCATTTTCCCTGAGGTATCTCCCTGTAGGTCTTGCGTGCCACTGAAACTGTCAGGTTGTGTGTCACCAGGTTGGGATGCGTTTGTATTCGGCTTTTAAACATGCCCGCAGAAAGTAAAGGTTAAAGCGTTTTTGTGTAGCACAGACTTTAAAAACGCGCTTTGACGTTTTCTTGGTATTATTTAGAATCATTGTGTTAATTGTTTTTTCTGGGTTGTTCCTTTACTGTGCGTAAAGCTAGACACACCTCAGCCCACTAGATCCATGTGCCCTCAGCATACCCTCCCTTGCTACTTCTGAGCTCCTGTCCCTCGGCCAGCACGTACACACCCCCCTTGTGAAACCTGCCCTCGGAATGAGGCTGACCCGAAGCTTAGCCGGGTTAAACTCTGAATCCAGGCTTCAGAGTTTTGATAGGACTGGGAACTCAGGCATTAAATCGCTCCAAAACCCATATGCTGAATGGTGACCCTCACTGTTCAGTGGCTCGACCTAAGTCATGCTGAAAGCAAGCCCCATCACACTAACCACAGCTTAAAAATCATTAAGCAGGTATTCTTTGAAATGCATTACATGAGTGGGGCTTCCTTGAATCTCTTTTTAACCTACAGAATAAACCACGTAAGAACAAAATGAGTTTATTCATTTTTACTCATTCTTAAGTCAAATTATTTGGAAGTAGTATGTTATTACTTTAAACAATTTTTTTAAATTGTTTTGAATGCACCTGAGCTTGCCTGTTCCACTATTCCAAAAATTGGCTTTAGGCTAAAAATGGGAGTTTTCAGCTGAAGAAGGGCCTCTCTAAGAGATTCAAAAGGGAGATTATAATGAAAGTTGGAAATTGTTCTAGCAGTAGCCTATGCAATAATTTCAGTGTAAGATCATATGAAAAGTAATAGCGAGCCAGGAATTCGCTATCCTTAACAAGCAGAATTATGAGAGACTAGCAAGAGGTGAAGGGTTAGAAAATGCTTGGTTTTTATTAAATTTTGTACTCTATAAAGTCAGTAGCTTCCTTTTGGTATATTTGTATCTCTAGTAACCAAATGGATACATTGCATATACATGTCCATACGTCACGTTGTAGGCGATCAGTTTCTGAAAATAGTTCTATATGGTTCTATTCAAGTAAATTTAAAGCTCACTTAGGATCTGAGTTAAAAGTTGCCTTTCTTAAGCTTAGAGCTTATTACTGACCCGATGCAGCCCATCTAAAAGATCTCGAGTCTTCGCTTTGCTGTAATCGTTCTGCTTTGGTCGTCCTGGCCCTCTCTGAACCACTTCACCCTATGTCTGTGACGTCAGTGAAGTGGCATTTTCTTCCATAGCTCCAGACTAACCATCTCACATCTCTTCACTTGGTTGACTCATCATCTGTTTTCAGGGTGATTGTCTCCCGGCTCCATATCTGTTCATCTCTTTTTTCTTTTTTCTTCCCCTTTATTTTTTCCCTCTTGTGCTTGCAAATGGATTATGTAACTCTAAAATATTTTGGAATGTAGCCTGTATGAAAAATGCCATACAAAGAAATTACTATTTCAAGGTGTATTGCATTTCTGACACACTCATATCAGGGAATGAATTAGAAATCCATCATTGGCAAATTCCAGTGAAGAGCAGTATGTTATCGCTGTGAAGGGTAAGTATCAGGGTGCTTGTTACTTAATAATTTCATTAGCAATGTAGAGAAAACCTATCAGTGAGTCATGATCAGTGTGACTCTCACAGTAAGTCAGGATATCTTTATTGCTATGGCTGATTCCTAAATATAGCTGTTGTGTATGGTTCAAATATTTTATTCAGATCCTTGCACTGAATTCCACAAAAGATTATTGCAGTGCAAACAACAAACATAACTTGTTAATAATTTATTTATTTTCTAAAAGAAAACAATGCATGAGAAATGATTGTGTCTGCTGCAAGAAGAGCTTGAAAAAACAGTGTAAAGTACACCTTGCAAGGGTCCTGAATGTATTGGATGAGTCAGCTTATTGTTAGGTGAGATCAAGTGCAAACAAAGTGAAGTGACACAACTTGGGGAATATCAAATATAAATATATAAAATTATATAATTATCAACCAAATATCAACCAAAAATATCAAATATAAAATTTGGGAAGAAGCATTTTCTGGAAATTAAAAGCAGCAGCTCCTGGCATATTTCAGTTAGTTCTACTTCCCATACGTCATTAAATATGTTAAGCATAAGTTAAGGAAAACAAAAGAGGAGGAAGTGTGGGAGAAATGCATCTGAGGAAATGTTTGGGAAGCTAAATGTGTATGGATTAGGAAAGAGATGTCAAGAATATAACATACATAAAATATGAAAGCTGGAATTTTAAAGAAAAGAAGGGAGCTCTTCTGGTTTGCAGACATGCAGGGCAAGGACTAGCAACTGAGAGCTAGCCTTTTGCTGAATGTGGATGGAGGTTCCTACATCTAACAAAAAGCTTTCAGTTTTACCTGGGTGCTCCCACCCTAACAGCTCACGGCAGAATTATTCCTCGATTTAAGAGCATCTGAGGAGGGCCTGAAAGATGATCATCAGTGCTAGATACAGACCAGTGGGATGCTCTTCAAACCCAGATATCACAAAGGGAACCATATATGTATCCATGGATTTGTTCCAAAGTGTTTCCTTTCATCACTGGCTTGCCTTCTTAGAGAAATTAATTATCTCTGGGGCAAGAGCAGTGGCAAGGAGGCCTCCTAGAGCACACACATTTGGTGAGTAGAAGAGGAGCAGGTCCAGGAGAAGCAGAACGTGTGCTCAAACATGGAAAAAAGCAATCGGTTTTGTGTCAGCTGAAAAAAGGACTGTGTCATTCCTGCAGAGCTGAGGGGACCTTGAATTTCCTTTTTTGTCCTATACTGCAGTCACTTGGCCTCGGAGGGTCTCAAACCCATGCAGCCACTACACCAGTCGTACTTGCCAGTGCTCGGTTTGGAGGGCAGGAGCAGGCTCGGTGAAGGGGAGCCTTCAAGGGCTATGGCTGGGTTATAATCAGTTAGCTGGTTCGTTTATAGCAGCGGTGGGGTAGCTAACTGCTACAGAAGTGTGTATGTGTTTTCACTTACATTGTTTCTACCAATACTCTTTTCAGTTAGCTTCCTTTAGTGCTTCGGCAGCTACGTTGTTCAGTGTTAAACAGCTTAAACTAATTCTTCTCTTGGTCCTGGCAGCAAGGGGTAATTCCTGCTCTCAGCTGTGCTGTTCAAGACCAGTGCCCAAACCCCTGTAATTTTTAACTTGCCCCTCTACAAAGAAGAAGTAAGGGAGGTATTCCAGTTCAGCCTGCACACAACAGTGATGAGGAGATTGGGTCCCCAAGGCTCTGCCTTCTCCACTGGCACCGCTGCTGGGGGTCCCAGAGCTCTCCCCCACTGCAGAAGCTGGGAGCTGCCAAAACTGAGCACTGACCACAGCCCCCCATCCCTCTTCTGGCTGGGGATGCAGCAGCCGATTGACGCTTCCGTCAGACCCCTCACGGGTGGAAATGCGTCTTGGGCCACAGACCTTGACACAAGACCGCTGTTTGATACCTATTGCGCTTGACTGCCCAAATACATAGTCTGTATGGGTCAGGTTGTTCCTTACAGTTAGCTGTCATCTCTCCAACATACACGTGAATGTATTCCTTAGCTTTGAGGGAGGACAGAAGAACCGTAACAAAACCAGTGGGAGAGTGGGAGGGCAGCAAGAGGAGTCGCTCGTGCTGCGAGCAGTGGCTGCTGCCGAATCTCCCTCCCTATGTCTGGGTGAAACTAGCTGTTGGAAAAACTCCAAGCAGGCCCGTTAAAGCTGTCTGCCACAAAGCTGCCGTAAAGGGGAAGTGGTGTTGGTAAAATGTTAATGTATGTAAATACGAATTCACTATGCACTTTTCCAGAGAATGGCTGCACAGGGTGTGTGGTGTACAGAGCATGCTGTCCCTGCGCTGCCTTCAAAAGTGATTTTCATAACTGAAATTAGGCGATCTAGCATGAATTTATAAGACGTGCAATGAATGGGACAAATAACGATACGCTGTTCCAGACCTCTGTGGCTGTTACATCAGCAATTCGATAGAAGAGAGGGCACCTGGTTTGCAGAAAGCTGAGCAGCCATGACCTCCCTCCCCTCTCAGGTGCAAGCCAGACCTGTGAGGGGTCCCGGAAGGATGGCACCAGGTCAGCTTCTCTTCCTTGTGAATGAGAGCTGAGCTTGCTCAGGGCCAGGTCCCCCTCCGCTCCGTGTAACAAGCTGCTGCTTCATCTTTCCGCCGGCTGCCTGGGAGCCGCTGGCCCGTGCCGGCACTGGTGGCTCGGGCGCTTCCCCTGCTCTTGCAGATGGGTGCTCCGAGGCACTGTGCAGCGGGACAAGACATTCGGCTTGCACTTCCCGTTTGTTAGAATCAATGTCACCTTGACATCAGTCTTGCTAGTTCATGTTTCCGTCTGAATTTTCAGGGTGCAAAGGCCTATAATGTGGGACGGCAGTAAGGTGGCACTCCTCCATCCATAAAGCAGTATTCTGGATGCCTTTCTGTATGAGACCATTTAATGGGGGCTGTGTCCTTGAGCAATTCATGTGGTCTAAATCAGGGAACACTTGAACTCAAATAAACCTTTGAGAAGCTGTTTTCAGTAGGTGGCACATTTCTGAATGATAGAAGCAATAACTTACCTGAGTAAATATATCACATCTGTTGTTCACTGACTAAATTTTATCCCTCTCCAAAAGTTTCTGTCCTTCAGATGAATTACTGAAAAAATCGAGGAAGTGGAAGAACGTACGCAATAGTAATAACAATTTGGGTTCTGGTTTTGGCTTAGTGGAAACTGTAAAAGGTCACAAATTGTTTTAGAAGCCCGTTGACAAAAATAGCACACAAATGCCAGCAGGAGGTTAGACTGCTTTCTGTTTACAGACAACACATTAACATGTTATGTATTTTCTCTGAAGGAAGTAGAAATTCGAAACAAAGACCTGGAAGGCCAGCTGTCTGATCTAGAGCAACGTCTGGAGAAAAGTCAGAATGAGCAAGAAGCTTTTCGCAATAACTTGAAGACACTTTTAGAAATTCTTGATGGAAAAATATTTGAACTAACAGAGTTACGAGATAACTTGGCCAAGCTAATAGAATGCAGCTAAAGAAAATGGGATTTCAGTGCCAATCAGCTTAAAGATGCACTGTCTCTCTTCATAGGACTGTGTTGGGCTCTGCATCAAAGTTGCACAAAATTAGAAAATGCTCCTCTGAGAAGGCTTGTTTTAAATTTGAGTCATATTTCAATGTAAAATTTAGAACTCAGCTTGTAGCTAGTTGAAGAAAAAACAACAAACAAAAAACTTGAATTACAAATTACCTCCTTGTACATTATTGGCCATAGATAACTTGAAAGACATTAACAGTAATTGAATGCAATCCTTTTCTAATTATCAGTGATGGAAGAATTAGCAGTGTCCCAGGTCACATCCCCGTTTTGTGATAGACACAATATAGGTTATCTGCTGTTTTATTTATTTAAGATATTTAATTGCTGTGTTTTGTGCAAGAACTTAGTGATGACAGCCCTGTATTTTGTTGTTCTTAATAATTTCTCAGGATACTTTGCACTGTGGAGAAGCAGTGCCATTACCAATTTATTCTTGCCAGGAGTGAGAGAGAGTTGCATCTTTAATTGAAACAAAATTACTATAACTGCTTGTATAAAGTTCTTCCTTTTGGGTTTTTTTTTTTTGGTTGGTTGATTGGTTGGTTGTTTTTTTGGTTTTTTATATATATATATATACTGGAAGATACCGTATTTCTTTATGGAGCGTACTCTGGTGTTCTACAATATTGTCCAATGTAAGGTTTACTTTTTCATATGAATTCCATGTAATTACAGTGAGATACTATCTTCCACTTAACTACATTTTGAAGCCAACCGATGATGGAAGGTGAGTCCCCCAGGAGAAGAAAAAAAAAAAAAGGCAAAA
The DNA here is from genome assembly GCF_000687185.1 of Egretta garzetta. Taxonomy (NCBI): domain Eukaryota; kingdom Metazoa; phylum Chordata; class Aves; order Pelecaniformes; family Ardeidae; genus Egretta; species Egretta garzetta. The sequence continues at coordinate 2,473,098 of NW_009259489.1, read as the reverse complement.
AAAAAAAAACCCTGAGAATTTTAACTGTAAAATTTGACATGCACAGATGACAAGGAATAGCCAGGCATTTGTTTCTGGCCTTGATACATATATGGAATATGTATGTTCAATTAACTGTTAACCTGTTCTGCAGGAGACTTTTTCAGAATGTCACATGAATTTCAGGTTTTGTGAATAATGGCTTATGGGGAGCACTGTTTCACTACAGATTGCGTTAAGGGCATAGAGCTATTGCAAGGGATTACTCGTAGACTGAACTTGCTCAGCCAAGAAAGCTGTTTCGAAAAGTTTTGTTGTCATAGCAAATTGAAATGGAGACATGTTTACTCTTTTATGGGTCTTCATATCGCATCTTTATCGAAACTACACCAGGCAATATTCTGAACTGTTAACTAAATGTTTAAAAACAGGAAATTGAATTCAGTTATCCTCAGTGAGCAGGTTTTAAAGTTGTTTTGATGTAATTTTAACAGACTTTTGGCAAACACACATTTCTTTATATAATAGATTTATTTAAAACAAACAAACAAAAACCTCTTTGAAAGGTAAGCCAAGTGTCATGTGTCTTGCATCAAAGTACATTCTTGCCATAAATTGCTTGTAATGTTGAAGAGGGCTTTTTTAAAATGTATGAATGAGTGTCAGACTTCAGAGTCAAAAGATGCACGGACCTTTGTTTGCTCCCCAAATTAATTTGAATGTTAAACATGAAATCTAGCTGCTTATTAAATTTGTACAACACAATTTTCTCCACTTAGAGACTGCTATTCAAAACTAGAAAAGATGAGTTTGTTTTCATGCGTGTACTGTGTGTATGTACCATATAATACACACAGGTTCTCATTCGTATTAGAAATACATGGTTTATTTCTAAAACACCATTTTTTTTTTCTTATCAGGTCTCCCCTGACTAGTCAGGAAAATGGTTTAGGTCAAATGCTAAACCGTCATGTATTATACAGTATGTAATGTACACAATGTTTATGTTTTCTTCATATTTTTAGGGTATTTTCTCACTTATTTATTAAAGGGGTGGGGGGAGCTTGGTTCAGCGTGCTACTGGTCGAAAACTTTGTGGTGAGCTACATGTTGTTTCGTTCAGTGGATTTTAGACCGTGGTGTGTGTATCTTTATCAGGTCCAGATGAGCAGATACAACAGTTTTTAATTTACCTGGGGATGTTTGGGCCTGATTCTCCTGTCACTTGAGCTGCTGTAAACCAGATGTGCCCTTGATAGGATGTCAGCAATGTTCAGCTGGCATAACATCTGTGGAAGTGCAGTGGGAATTGGGCCTGTTAATGCTCACTGGACGTGGTAAGGATGAAGAAAGAGTTAAACCACAGAAAGTTGATGATGGAATAAATGTAATATTATTTTAATGATACTATTATTGACATTTTTAAAGATATTATGTCATTTACATGTGGGAAAATAGTCGACAGAAATATTTCCACTTAAATTTTGTGAATATGTGTGGTACATGAGTATTTCTATGTATACGTACACACACATATGTATATACAGAACATGGAAAAATTTAGATGTGCACATTTTTAATATTTTCCTATTGAAATTAAATTTAAAATTGGAAATTGATATTTGAGAATTTCTTTTCTCATAGAGTAGATATGCTTCATTTCTTTTTTTAAAACAATTACTGAGGGCTGCACCTTTGAATTCCCAAATAGTTGCCAAACATGAATATGGGATAAGGTGGACATACGTGCACATATAAATAAAATCCTATTGCTAAGACTATTTTTAATGTTTATGTACAGTAGGTGAGTGTTTAGAAATTGTGAACTGAAGTTCATACTTAGGTGGCTCTACCTACTGTAGCCTCTCCGCTTCTGTTTTAAGATAAAAGCTTGCCTGTTTGGAACATTACTTTCCCAGAGACAGGTGTTACACATTGTATCTATCTCTGACAAACCTATGGGAATATGTATACAAGAAAACACTGTTGTTGAGTACTATAGCCTGAAAACATGACCATGAACTTGCACTGGAGGAGAGATCAGTCACATCGCATATAACTTGTTATATGGCAACGACGGTCTTGTAAAAAAAAAAAAAAAAAAGAAGCAAAAAGAATTACCAAAAAACCTAACAGAAATGCCCAACAAAAAAGAAAAAAAAAAGAAAAATAAAAAATACATTTTTTTATTTTGAAATACACTTGCTGTTCTCTGGAGAATGTACTTTTAATTTTTTTTTTCTTAAATCTTTTTCAAGTATGTGCAAGTGATAGCAGCAGCTACCTTAATCTTTCAGGTGCTACTGGATTTTGCATTAGCGTGTTATGTTGTGAAATCCTGACTTTGTCATAAAAGATTTTTGTAAGTATATCCCCATCTAGATAGCTAGTTTTTGGAGTGTCTTGTTCCTAATCCATATGCCTCAATGATCCAGAAATTGCATTTTTCTATGTGGACAAAGTAAAACGTGTGAATTAATCTGTCTGTTACAGACTGGGAATTCCTTTTCCTGGCTAATATATCCAGGCAAGAGGAGAACAAAATGAACTGATAATGCAGAAATGCTGTTATAAGGTCTCTAAGAAAATACATTTTCAGGTAAAATATAAACAAATAAAGGGCTAAACCAGATGTGACACAAATAAGTATCATTTAATGCTATCGGTGGCATTCCCAGGATAAATCCTTTAAAGAGAACCCTGCAAGGATGAACAATGCGTCAATTAAAGATGAATATTTTGGGATGTGTCTTTTCAGTTGTCAGTTGTGAAAGGTTTGTGATTTCTGCTCCTTTTTCTACCAGTTAGAGATTAACTTCAGGTTTGCCTTCAGCAAGGGGCTAAACCTCAGCTCACTCTGTCATCTTTTATATTCCGTACCAAAGTGGCTACTGAACAGCACTCTGTGAACACCGCATGCAAAAGTCAAAATCAAAACCTTTCTCAGAAATACCGCATGGAGAGCGGAATGGAAAACTTGCAGACCTTAATTGTCTGCAGAACCGGGGATGTCGGTGAAAGCACTTAATTTGGCTGATTGCAGAAATCTTGGATCTTGAGGCCAAAGATAAATCTGATTAGCGATTAGGTCTGGATGTCAAAAGGCAGTGAAAGAAAAAAGGACCCTCAAGCAACGCCGTCCAAACGCGTGCGGTTCGGCCTCAGTAGCTGGGTGCACCAGCTACATGCACAGCTCTGCACTGGGGCTTTTTTCAGGAAACGGACCTGGCTCTGCAAAGCAATGTTCAAGTTGTCTTGTTTACATTTTCTTAGTAATGCTGCATATGCGCACTACCTCCAAATGGTGCTAAGCAGAGAACATACCGCGGAATAACAGATACTTTTTAAAAATCTCTATTTTTGCCTGGTAGCATTAGTTCCTTGTTTTACTCTGCTTACTTCAGACAAGTAGGATTAATTTTCCCCATTATGTTAAATGTTTGGGCACAATGAATAAGAGCTTTGTGTTAGATCCTGGAGTCGTTTCAGCTCGTGTCCGCCGTTCTGGCCCTGCAGCGTAGCCAGAAAGCAGGTGCAACTGTTTATAGCACCACACCTGCAATACCTCTGGATACTATAGCTAGAAGTTGGGGTTTTCACACCATTTGAGGTCTCGTAGCTTGCCCGCCATAACCTCTCAGGGACTGATAGCTGCCGGTGCTGCCTCTGCACGGCTGCAGCTCATCCTAGGACCAAAGAAACACAAGCTCAATTTACACTCGCATTCTCCCTCATTGCCAGGTCTTGCAGGAGCCAAGCTCAGCCGCAACGACACGTCTGGCAGTTTGTGCCATTTTCAGATACAGGCAGGGGAAGGAGGAGTAAACCATCAACGATGTTTTAGATTTGGGGCGTGGGGGGAGGGGGGCGGAGCAGGTGGCAAAACACAGCGTTGTCAAAAAAATGCCCTTAGATGGAACCGGCAGCTGTAAAGTAGGCGAGAATGGCTTGCGAAGCAAAGCACAGTCCACCTGGACTACCTTTCCTTAGGTAGTCACGTCACGCTAATATTGAGCACACCTGGCTTGCCCCAAAACTCTGACTGCTCTAGGCTTCTCAAGGTCGGCACTAGGTGTGCCTTTCGTGAGAACAGCCGGAGCCCTGGCAGTCTGCAAACCCCATGCCCTTTCCGCCTTTTGCCTTCACAGCTCTAGGGGTTTGGTATGGGTATTAGCCATCAGTCGTCAGCAGACCCCATTTGTTCCTGCCGTCAGTTCCTGTCACCTGTGGTGTTGATGTAACACAGTTCTGAGCCAGGTTTGGGGGGTTTTCTTTCTTTTAACTTTGAAGTAGTTTCAGACCTTATCTATCTCTGCTCTGGGGGATTCTCACCTGCTCTCATCTGAGCCTCGTCTCACTGCATGGATCCAGCCTGGATCAGCTGCTTTTGCTTCCACTAGGTTGAAAATAGCAACCTAGAAGTTTTCTTGAAAGAGAACTTGCATTTCTGTGACTGTGGTAATTCTTGAAGAGGAAGAATTTTTTTCCCAGTAGATCAAGAAGGAGGCAGAGCCCAGGACCTTCACAAACAATACATGTGTCCAGGTGCTCAGGGGAGAGGAAGAGCTACGCTGAGACGCTGACAAGGTATGTTTCAGTATAATCTGCGTGAATGGATTTCCCCCTCTCAAGTTAAGTAGGGTCATGCAGATACCTGCAAGCTTAAGATTTTCAGATAGGGAACAAGACCTTTGAAATTCTCTGAGTTGGGATTGTATTTTTTTAAATGATGACAGGAATTTTCTCTGAACAAAACAAATGAAGTGGGAAGCAAAATGACCTTGAGAGACATCGCCTGTGGATGGAAATGTAAAAATTAAGTCTACTTCCTGTGCGTCTGAATATACTGTTATTTTTACAATTCCAGCAGTGTTGCTTCTCAATAATCTGCAGCAATGGGAACCAGAAATCTGCCAGTGAAAGGCACAGCTCTCTCTTTGACTTCCACTTGGTGAGAGGAGCCAGGATAGTAGCGTGTAGTGGGGCGGCTCAGGTAGTGCCTAGGCTGAGCATCCTGCACCGAGTCCCTGCTGCTCGGCCTCGCAGCTACGCCCTGCCAGCTGCGCGGAAGCCAGCCCAAACGTGGCTGCTCTCGCCAGCTGTCCCAGAAGCAACCCCAGAGGGCTGCTTGTCCTTTCTTCAGAAGCTGCTGGCTCGAACTGTAGCCCCATCATTACCCGCTGAGCCCTTTTACTCCAGAGCACTCTGCACATTTTGGAGATTTGCTTGCAGGGGGAGAAAACAGAGGGGAAATTGCATTCTGCAGGTCTGAAAGCAGCAGAGTAATGTGCTGGTTTGATACAAGCATCTTTTCCTCACTGCTTTGAAAGAAAAAGAAATTCTGGAAGCTTTATTTGACGTGGTTATTGTTATCGTTTGAACCTACAAGTCAAAACTTTTTTATCCTGCATTTCTTGTCTTCCTTTTTTCTGCCTATGTTCTTTTCTCCTGCATAATGTGGAGCAAGCAAGCACATGTGTACAATAAACATAAGAAAGTCCTAAAACTGCTTATGGAGGACACATAAACATCTCGTGTCCTGCTCATCAGGCAGGCACATCAGCAACCCAAACAAAAAAAACACATAAAATATACCTGTAGGTGTGGGGTGCTGTCTGTGTGCATGAACATCTTCCAGCGTCAGCGAAGGAGTTGGCCCGCCAAAGAAGGCAAAAGAAGTGGCAGTGAAGAAGCATTGGGGATGCTCTAAACAAGCCTTATGGAAGCGTGCCACGAGGAGGTGTTTTGAATCAAAGCTGGCTAAACCAGTGAGCAGGGCAAGTATTTTCAGAAGACAGGAGTTCGTATGCTTCAGGACAGGAGTTTTATTGATGATGACTGCATTGCAGAAATAGAAAATTCCTGTAAGGCATGTTTAATTCCTCAAGTCAAAATAGAGTAATGTGTCAGGATTGGCAGGATGCTTATCATATACCAGGCAGCAAAAATTCCCATCAGGCCAAAGGATTTCTGTCATTCGTGAGCACTGGAGACAGATCTTTTGCAAAGGAATTAAAGGAACATTTGGAAACTTCCCTGAGAGAACTGGTACACAGATGAGAGCAGATCTCTGTGCAGCAGCTGCAACGCGCCCAAGTCTGCCTGGGAGAGGTAGCCACAAGTCTTAGAGTCTGGACTGGCAGGATGGGCAGGTAGCAAACTGTGCTGTCGGTTCAAAGGTTTTTAGGGGAATTGTGACACTTGGGCCAAATTGCAGTAATGAAGCTGTAGCAAGGATTTATGTATCCAGAAATAACATCCAGAAGGAATTAAGGCCTCACAGAGCGCAGCAGAAGTCAGCCCCATGGCTGAGCAAGCAGCCACACTGGGGACTCTCGATGTGGCTGAACAAGCAGTCACCTCCGTAACCCTGGCAGAGAGGAGGGTTTACTTATGGCATAAAATCAGTCAGGTTAACCAGGCACTGAGGCTGGTTTTACAGCTCGGGAGTAGCTCCTAGGTGGCTGTGGAATTCACTGTGATATTTTAAGTCTTTCAACCTGCTGCACCAGAAGAGAGAGCCGCAACTTGAGGAGGTTGTAAGCTGACCTCCATGACCCCCGTAGGCATAGCTCTGGGTCTTACATTGGATAAAAGCTGGGCCATAGCTACTTGGAAAGTAGTTAACTGGTAACAGTGGTGTGTCAAGGGGCCAGGCCTTCATCGGCTGGAAGGTCTTGACAGTTAAGGAATTCTAATTTACAGTATTTCAATACATTGGAATGCTTTTTAAGGAAACCCCATGACTTGCTATTGCAATGACATGTTGATGGGCTAATGGAAAACATCTTGATGTCCTCTTGGGCAACAGCTGGGCTTCTTCAACTGGGTGAGCTCTGAAAGGAGCAGGAGCTAAATTTTGCATTCACTCACTTAACCAAGCTGGTGCTGACAGTACCAAAAGCTTTCTTATTCGGAAGCATCCCTGAAACCCTGAGTATCCACTAAGGACTTCAGCAAATCCATGTATCTGGGCCTCAAAAGGCAGGAAGACTTCAGATCTGTTGGGCAGCTCATGGCTGGGAGCAGAATCCAGGTCTATCCCAGGTGGCTGATGGGGCAGTCTTGACAAATGCTGGCTGGGACACAGAGTTTCTGTTTAAAGTTTCTTACTGCAAATTGAGATTAAAAGCTGAAGACTCAAAGGGTTGAGGTTTTTCTTTCCTGTGAAAAGGGACATAACATTGACTTGGAACTGTAACCGCTTTCGAGTACTTAAATGTGTTTTAGATAGAATATATGTTAGTTTGTATACAAACCTAAGCAAAGCATGTCCTGGTAGGCAACCTGCAGCTCATGTTCTCCCTGAAAACATAGACTGAGTAGACACCTCTTTGTTTTGGGTTTTTTTTTTAAAGAGAACTGCCAAGCTTCATCTCCTGAACAGAGATTTGCTCTATCAATCAAGCATGGTTAACTACTGCTACCTTTGACTGAGGACGAGTGCTGCACACCTCTTTTCCCAGAGAGGATTAAATGAAAGTGGACATGCTCTGAGCGCTGCTCACTAGCGTGCGGCTTTTCTTGATCCCATCTGCTGGCCACGGCCAGGCCTCACAAAGGCTGCTCCCGTAGCGCAGCCCAGTGTGGCCTGTGCTGGGGTGACCACCAAGCACAGATTGTTTTAAAGCTGAGTGACAGAGCAAGGCGGGGTGAGGTGGGGGGCGACGGGACATCAAAAAATGCTTTTGCAGAGTGGGTAGAAATAAATTGTCCATACAGTGGTAGTGGGCAGGAGAAGAAGTAATGACCTTATGTTTCAGCTTAGTTCTATATTAAGAGAAGCCTCCAACCAGTAGGCACTGCAATGGATCGCTTGGAGAGGCTGTGACCTTCCATCAGTAGAAACTTTTGGAAACTTACAGGAATGACACAGGTATATGTGCTCCAGCAATGAAAGGATAGGATGTGTGTTGGGGTTTTTTTAAAATATATATTTATTTTTTAATGCCAATTCAAGACTTTTTTTTCTTTTTTTTTTTTTTTTAACATGTCATTAGAAACCAAGAGCAGCGTGCAATGGCTTCTTTGTCATATTGGTTTTGCAGGACTCTGTCCACGCCAACAGTCATTTTATTCACAGCAAGTGAGTGTGGGGGCAAAAAAGGCCATCACTCCATGATGCTTCATATGAAGTTGATTCATAAAAGATTTGTCATGTTGCTTAGATTGTGCAGTTAACATGCATGGCAGTTTGAGCATGCACTGATGTTTTTGTATGCTAAGAGCTCAGTTACGTTCCTACTGAAATTTAATGGGACTAAAATAAAGTACTGAGGAAGAAAAAGTATAGTTAATATAAATGCTTTGTATGAATTGCATGATTCTTCAATTTTTCTTATTCCTGCGACTTTTAAACAGTAATATACAGAGGGAGTGTGATGCACCTTAAAGAAGTTTTTTTCAGATAAAAGAATGAACAGTGAATTTTGTTTGAAAAACCATGAATGTGCTTGACCTTATGTAGGCAATGTGGGGCATAATGAGCTGTCTCGGAGAAGTTGAGTCTACTGTCTTCCACAGTGAGGAGAAAGAGTGACAAGAAGGTAATACAGCTGATTCATCTGGGGCACGAGTGTCTCCAACAAACATCCCACAATGCACACAAATACAGTAGGAACAAAGGGATAACGCAGCAGATTCAGAGAGTGATCTTTGATGTAATTTTTGTTTTGCTTTGGGTTTTTTTTTCCCCCCAGAGCTTTGGTTGATTAACGAGGCGAGAGTGAACCCTAGCACTAAGGCAGACAGGCAGCAGCTGTCACAGCACAGCTACGAATCTCTGCCTGTTCTTATCCACCAGCCCTTACTGTTGAGGCAAGGTTTCAAGGGACCTGGGCTGTCTTTGAGCTGATGGAAGTCTGGACAGTCAGCGTGACAGTGGTGAAGGTCTGCATAAAGTTTAGGAGAAAGGGAGAGAGCTGGAGAGCCTCAGTGCAAAGGGGGCAAGGGTGGGAAGGTGTAGCTGCGGGAGCAAGGCAGGTCTGCAGTTCTGCAGGATGGAGAGCTGGACAGAAACTCGCAGCACGGTGAGCAAGGCAGGCTACGCAGCGATGCTGTTACAGCTTCCTGGTAAAGCCTCTGGAAGAGAGTTTTCTGCTGTAGTGCAGTCTGTGTCAGCAAAGTGATGCTCGTAACAGTTAAATGGTCAGCATGTTACATCTAAGGTTTACAGAGGCTATGTTATCATTAGGTTAATTACATCCCTCCCTCCTAAAAGGTAGAAACACAGCAGTAAAAATCTATAGCCCTAGACCTAGGTAAGCGACCTGTGGCGTGAGCATAAAGCCAGGTTCCGGTGGTGGCAGTGAGATGCCAGTGGTTTGGTGATTCAGAGGTGCTGCAGAAACCCAGGATTCGTGTGAGCTCCCTCCTATGGCGAGAATAATAAAGCCTGTAAAAGGGAAGCAGCAGCAGGAGCTGCTGAGGAAAGGGACAGTTCATAGGTTTTGGAAAGAGACCTGGCAAACCCAATTTCCATTTTTACTTTTCTCCCTTCTCCCTGTCCCCTCTGCTGAGTATTAAGGGGTGTAAACAGAAACAAACCCCTTGTACACCAGCAGTTTCTGTGAGGAAGAGGTGGTTTATTTCTACGAGTTTGAGAAGGCCTGTGGCCCAGTGGGTATTTATTTACTATGGATCTTTCCCTTACATATGACATGTAACGAACATAAAAAAAACAAAATAAATGATGGCTCCACCCATCTTCTATGTGTGGTACAAACATTTAGGCCTTATTCAACTGGCATACCACGGCCTTCCAAGTGCGCCTACAGGTATATTCACTGATTGGAATTCTGATGCATGCCTCAAATGTATTTTCAGCCTGCAGGAATACTTGTAAGAGTCATAAAAAAAGCAGCTACGTATCTTCTGAAGCCAGTGCTAAAGTAGACACCAGCTGAGGGTAGCAAATAAACAGAAGTCTGTCCTGCAGAGCAGAACATCTGAGGGCAGCCACAGCAGGGGCATGCGCGCCGCTGAGGGCACAGTGAGAGCGTTAGGAACAGACCTCAGCGACAAATGCGACCCCCTTCTTTCATAGGAAAAGTTGGCGATGATCAAAGATGTTTTCAAAACACGTTTCTTACTTGTTCTACGTGTTCAGCCACAACCTCAGATTAATAGCATATGCCATGATCACCAGAAGTGAAAAACGACGCGAGAAAACCTGAGCCAGGCAGGCCTCGGACTCTGGTCAAGACACGGTGAAGTGTAGATTTGTACTGCAAGTGCAACCTTTCTTGCGCTTCGTTACTAGAAATGTCATAGCTTTTTCTTGTTTTCTCAGGACTGTAACTGCACTGAGAAGTTCCTGTTCCATAAATACACCAATTTATTTTTTTTTGCCTCATGTTAGGGGACCAAGCTGGGCGTAGAACCTGCCTGTGGTGACTTACCTGCACTGTAGTTCTTGTACCAGCAATACAAGGGCGAAAGGAAAAAGACACACAATACAATGATATCTCTGCACACCATGACTATTTTTGCAAGACTTATGTCTAGACAAATAATAACACAGAAGGCCTGTGGAGGGGGTGGTGGTGGTGAAACAGCTGGCAACTCTGCTCTGGGGACATGCCTGGCCTTCTGTCTTGGGGATATTTCTCCTCCTGTGGAAAAAGGAGGTCAAACTCTCGCAAAGGCACATGAAGTTCTTCATACGTGACCTAGTTTGCGTTTGAAGTATCACACCATACACATACCATAAAAGCAAACAGTGGAGCAGTTTCATCTTTTTGATTTCAGCTTTTCTATTTTCATTACCTGTCTTGCCAAGTGACTGCAAGGGGAGGCTTGCGCTCTCCATGCAACGGCACTGCCACTAGCGGGCTCCAGACGGGCAAAGTCCGCTGCAAGGGAGCTAAGCTCTTAACTCTTTTGGGTTTCATTTTTTACCCTTTCTCATAAGAGTGTCTTTTCATGAAGAGAAAGTGTGATTTGTGTTCAAGCACAACCATGCTGCATTATTTAAGAGCAAGAATCTTCTGTAATATCTAAATTGTTCATGTGACTTCGTTTACAAGGATGTTGCCTAAATATAAGCGTTCCCTGCTGCAAGGCAGCTTGGACAGGACCACCTGCCATGAGGCAATGCCAGGCAGCTTGAGGAGCTGAAAGAATTATGATGGAGACCTAAACGAACGAGATATGAACTCTTTTTTGTGGGAACCAAACTGGACTAAAATTGTTTTTTTCATGTTGGTACATACTCAAAGTTAAAACCAGACAGTGGTCAAATAAATATCCTTTAATAAAGAAAAAAGGAATCATTTTAAAGCACCAAAACTGTGAGTATGATGTTACATTGCATGTACAGGAAGGTGAGTGCAGTACTCGGTGTACAGGTTTAAATTTCTGAGTCATGATAATAAAACCTATGAAACACGCAGCAATAAAACTTGCATTGCAGAAAAGCGGTGCTAAAGAAAAAAAGAGCAAAAAGCAGACAGTTAAAACTTCTTTTAGTTTTCAGGTATTGCTAGAAATGTTCAGGTTTTTACCTTTTTTTTTAAACATACTTGTTGCTTAATACTTTATAGCATTGAACATTTTTAGGCATAGTAAATTTGCAGAGTCGTTTACAATAAAATATACATTTAATATGTACTTTTGAATATAATGGAGTTAACTGTCTTAAAGCCAAGCACAATGTGCTAGTAGTGTTTGAGTCTACCGGTAATATTGCACAAAGCTAGTGAATGGCAAACTGGTTTTCTTCTGAGTATTTATTTATTCAACAGGCTTAACAAAGAAGTTAGTTTCATTAAACTTCACTGGCTTCGCTCATGCATGACAACCTGCAACCATCTGTATCTCTGAAGTTTTCATCTTACCATGATGCATTTGTACATATTTAAGCTGAAATTTAAAACACGCAGCAACCATGGTAACACGCCAGGAGATGTTCAGTGAGTATCCCTAATCCCCAACACCTATTTCCCAATTCAGAAATCAAAAGTATGTTTCTAAATCTGAAAATCAAGCTAGTTTATGGCAAACGAATTACCGAATAGGTGACAGTCTCTGGAGTAAAATCTCTGCGGAGTTTGGACTATATTCACCGAAACGGCCATCCTTCATCCTTCGTACTCATTTCAGATGGACATGCTACTGGTTAACAGCCTTAGATACCAGCTCTAAATAATGCTCTACATTAATATTCGAAATTCAGCAGAGTAAAACTCATTGCGTGGTCATTTTCCATAGTAGAGGTACATCAGAGCATTCACATTTGAGAATGGAAAGACGACCTTTTCTGTCAAATTCTGAAGCTCTGGGCCACAGAACATAGAAGACCTGAATCACAATAAAAGTACATAAACATCAGGTTGCATATTCACCGCAGTCAGAGCTGGGAGTTTTGGATTAACAAACTGAATGGGAAGTGCAAAGAACCGTATATACAACAGCCCCTCCCAAAAATACACTGGCATGCCCACCCACCCTTGACCCTCCTAAAAATCCTAATTTAAAGTATTTATGTATTAGGCAGCAATTAAATATAAATCCATTTTGTAGGAAAAATTTAAATTACAGTATATTTATAGGTTAAAAATAGCCACTGCTGTACTTTTTACAGCATTGATAGCAGAATGTCAATGTGCTTATTGCACCAAAGAGCAATTTGCAGTCAAGTTTAGGATGACCTTCTGTCTGCCAGCTCCAGTAGCACTGAAATCATGCAATGCGCTCTCCCAGTAAGGTGCTTCTATTTACTCCTTTTCTTTGCAAGAAGATTTGCTTGTTCTTAACATTAATTCTGTAGTGCTAAACATAACAACACACTGTCCGTGCTTACGGAATCATTACCAGAGATATATCCAGGTAATTTAACTACATAAGCACCACAATGAAAATAAAATCTGATTACACACGTGAGCAAATTGATTTACAAATTACACTCTCGAAATTCAGTGCAACAAATGGAATAAGGGTAACATTAACCAATAAAAGTTTCTGCCTCCTCTTCTCAGTAAGTTGCATCTTCAATAATGCACCTGTCATTACTTTAATATTAAAACATTACAGGATATAGTGCTTATACTCAAAATGATTCTTTACAAGTAATGTAGTGAAGTATGTTGAGTTCTATCCCCAATGCAGCCACAAAAGAACACAATATATAATCATACTGATTTATTATACAAGTGTCTCGTGTAGGATGAGACTCTCAGATTTTTTTTTTAAAAAAAAACCTTAAAGTTCAAAGTGATGTTTAAGAAAAATAAAAAAGCCTTCATCTACCCGAGATGGGTAACTTAACTAACATATGAAAACACAGTAAAGTGAATAAAATAAGACTCTTGGTCATTTGTAAAGGATCTGGAACGTCTGTGAGTGAGAGCGTGAAATTCATGTTGGTGCAAATTCTGTTTCTCATCAAAACACTGTTGCTGTTTACCTTCCATTTTGATTATTTTAGTAGAAATTGAGTATTTCATCTATTGTTCCCACTCACAAAAGATTTTTCAGTCCCCACATAAGCATTTGTACCATAAACATGACGCATTCCAACTCTCTACCTCACTGGGTCAGTTACACTATACTAAAACAGTTTTAATTTGAATGAAGAAAGAAGTTTCTAAAAATGGAAAAAGCCTGAAAGCTGACAAACTGCTCAAGATAAGCGCCTAGCAACAGAACTGCACAGCCAGCACAATGAAGTCCAGCCACAAACAGACAATACCAATGACCAGTAGAAAGGTATTTTTATGGAGGCTGTCTCTCCTTGCATAGGTTTAAGGTGTTTTTTCATGTAGTGATGCTTGCTAAGATTTCTCAAGGACCAACACAATTATTGGACCTTTTCTCAGCTGTGGAGGAACCGATCTCAATGCAAGACCGCCATCATTTCCTTAAGTTTCTTGTGAATATACTTATACTTTCCCCATTTGCTGCTGTAGCCATCCCACTGCAAAATTTCACGTTACAGAGGGTGGGAAGTTTTATGCATTAGCCTCTGAACTACATAAGCACAATTTCTGTATCAAAGTCGAGAGTTATGTAAAATTGTGACACCTAGTGACTCATAAAGGATTAAAATCCAGGATGATTTTTTTTTTTTTAGCAGTAATTGGAAAACCCCCCCATTTATTTTCCACATTGAGGATGGCAGTTTTGAACTGACATAAACGGCTGTGTTCAGCACAACAACTACTTTTTTGTGTGTGCATGAAATACTGTTCATATGAGAACTCCATTTCTATAAATTAAGCTATTGCAGGAATCCAAGATTTCAGCTAAACATGAAACAGATTAAGGACAGCATTTTTTCTGAAATCATGCACACATTTTTCAAGGCAAAGATGACAGATCATGTGGCAAAAAACCCCTGAAAACTGTAGTACAGTACGGTGTGGAGCTGTTTAGATAAATCACAACATGGTGGTAAATTGTAGACACAAATGTTGTGTAAGGGGACCACTGCACCTATACTTTAAAGTTACACTATTATTCCTCAGCTTGGACTTTTGCTAGTGTCCCATATGCATACTTAAGGAATAAAACTGCAGCCTGGAAAATAGGAAAAAATGGACATAAAAGTTGCTCAATCACCACTATTCATTTAGGACTATGTTTATATAGAACTATATAATCTGAATTACGATTCTACATCATAGTTCTGCTTTGTGCTACAGCCAAAAATTTGATTACTTCGGTTTTAACATGTGGTGTGACTGGAAGTACAGACAAATGTAGTGCAAAAATACACCACAGCTTATGGTACAGGCCATGTCAAACGATTGTGATGAACTTTGAAATGGCTGTTATTGCCACGTGAACACAGTGTTAGACAGCTTACAACCACAGCATGTAACTCGGGGTTCAGAGAAGCGGTTTAAGAAAAAAACACCATGTAGTTTTAGGTCCTTGGAAAGCCAGTATCAAGTTTGTCACAGAGCTGATCTCAGGAGAGAAGAATACAGACCTGACGACTAACACAGCAAAATCGATACAAGTCTACAGTAATGCTGCTCACAGGTCCTTTGAAAATGAATGTTCGCTAACTTTATAAATAAGGCAACAAGGTTAAGAAAATGCCTGTCGATAGCAAGGGTAGTGACATCCTTTCAAGATGTTTGACAGAGCTTTAATTCCAGGACAGCCACAGCAAAACAGCTGAAGGGTCCAACAGGTGAGGTTCCTTTGGGTTACATAGCCTATTGCTAAGGTAAGTTCTCCTATTCCTCTTTATATAAGTAAATGGCAAGACATAAAATCTCCTGTTATAAATGTTAACACAGTACATGTTCTGCTACATGACAGCAGCAACACGTAACTCCACTTAAAAAACCCCACAAATCCGTGTTGCAGTTGGTCTGTCAGGAGAGGAACAGCAAATGGGACACGCTACACCAAGGACAGGGACTGTGCATTTCTCAAGCACAGTGTATGTCATGCTAGTAAAAATAAAATGCGAGTGAAAATTCAGTTTTCTTAGAATTGTAACAGGCTGACTTTACTATCACATGGGAGTTTCTAGATGGTACAAGGCTACTTCTATCTCTGTACTGATGCACCTCTCAGTACTCTGGCATCATAGGAGTAGCTACCTGCAGCCATTAGTCATGAAACTTAGGATTACTTCTAAGTATTCACCACAAAGGAACTTGTAAATCTCCATTAAAAAAAATAGTCAGGATCAAATGGGAGCTTTTTTTTCAGCCAGAAGGCTTTTGGGTATGAAATACAAACATTTTTGCAGCCAACAAAAGGGAATAATAAAAACCAGCAAGAGAAGCATAATTTTTGCAACTGACTTACCAGTACATTTAATGCTTTGATCTTTTTTAAAGATGGCTGCTTAGAGTAATCAAAAGCCACTTTAAACCAAAAGAGAAAAATAATTTTAAGTATGAAATTACAAAATATTGCTTCTTATAACAAATGATAAAAGTATAACTTGGTTCAGCACAGCCAAATATTATTTTAAAAAAGCATGAAAATGTCTACTTTAAAAAGGTGTAAGACTACAAATGACCTTCTAAAAAGGTGCTGCAGTATGTCTTGCTAAATATACCATGCTGGAAACAAACACATTCTTGAGTATGTACTGAATTCAACTCTCTTACTTCTCATTGTGTTGTGGTCACTTGTCACTTTTCATACTGCCATATACTTCTTCAAACTAAGAAGAAAAAAAGTCTTAGTTGCACGTTACTGAATTTCAGCTACTGTAGTGCAACTAGGAGTTCTGCTCTTTCTGGAATATCACACTGCTACATAGCAAGCTTCTCTGCAAGGAGCTATTTAATTGGATTTTCAAGCAGATGATACATTCAGTGAAGTGAAGGGGAGGTTTTATAGCTGGTTTGATGTATCAGATGAATCCCAAAGTTCCTCTAAAAGCAACTATTCTCCCAACTCACAATGTCCCCCTCACTTAACTGACCACACATTACTAACGCAAATATAAAAAGTGCTTAAGAATTGGGCATTCTTGATTATAGAAAATGCACACCTAAACAGCATAGCTTTCTGCCCAAACCAGAATTTTTAGAACAAATTAAAGAAAAAAGTGACCTGAAAATTAATATGTCAGGCCATTTTTGACATGTACTGAACTATTTGCCAAAGAAAGACTCTTTCTTTGCCAAAGAAAGCCTCCTGTGGAGTTGATGGTCATAACTGCTGGCTCTGAATTTTCAGAAACGAAGAAGAAAAGTAATCTTCAACTGGGGTTTCTTTTCTCACGTCAGTAGCTGTGAATCACCTGTTCGGAGAAAAAAAAAAAAGGAACATCTGAAAAGCTAAAAGGCTGTAAAAACACTCTCTGATCAACATATTAGGCAATTCCAACATGCAATATGGAGCAATGTCTTCAAAAGCCTTGATTCGCCTTGCTCCCACGGTAATGACACGCTATCTCTGGAGCCAGGACACATAGAATGCGACCAAGTCTTTTTTTGCCTTCCGGTATTGTTGGCTGAACAATTGTTGAACAAACAATAGAGTTTGAAGAGGCCCAAAATACTGGATTAGAAGACTATGGAGAGCAAAAGCTCACTTCTTATCCATTACTTTCTCCGTCACTCCCAGGAACCCAGCTTTTGCATTACTTATAGTACTCTCAATGTACTATAGCAATTTATATGTATCATTATGTACACACACACAGATAAGTTTGGGATACTTTTGATAACCAGTAATCTTCTGATTTTTCATGCAGAAGCTACTGCATATTTATGCTGCTTGTTCAGCTGTACTTCCAATACACAGAATGCCTCAACATTTCTGTACGTGGTTTGGAGTGTCCGTAAGCAAGGAACTGCTCTTAAAAAAGTTAGTCATAAATTTATGCAGAAATTAACTCATAAAGCAGATAATACAAGAAATGACTATATCTCCTGCAGTACTTAGTTACTATTAGTTTGTCTTCAAACGTCAGTAATTAATGAAACCACTTCAGTGGACACTGTTAATACTCTTTGCACAAACACTTTTTGGCACTTGATAAACATACATCACTATATCAGCTTTAGCCTTTATTCTTAAGGCAAATAATTGCATTACATTTAGCCTACAAGGATGTATGTTTATTAAGCATAGTTCGTAACATATGTGCCAATACATTTTTGTATAGCCATTTGCAAACTAAAATCTCTAATGCAACTGGTTTTTGTATGTGCAGAGCTTACAGTTAAAAATCAGTAGGTTAATCTTAAAGAATGGTATTAAACAGATAACCTTATAGTAAAAAATCCTATTCTCCTATTTCTAGAACAGACTTTCATATGATTTTACTCCTCTGTAATAAATTCAGGCAACCAGCCTGTATGTCCAAGCAAGCACACTCATCTATGTGAAAAGTATTTATTCATAAGGACTTTGTCTCAATCTCTGTTCTCCCAGATTATTTCATGCGCTTCCATAGCAGGGCCCTGTTTCTCCTTTCTGAGCTGTTAGTGATTTTGTACAACCATTTTTTCAAACGAATCTGGACTATCTGTTAATAGTCTCATCTCACAAACCCAGGATTGTTTTCATAATAAAATATGATATTGGTAAGAGAAAGCAGGTCCCAGGTGTGTGAAGAACTCCAAGGAGCACACACTCAGAATTCTGACATTTTATAAATGACACATAGTATTAAAGAGTATTCTTGCTAAAAAAATGCAAACAAGATCCCAAAGAATAAGCTGAATTTACTAAAATCGTAAAGTCAGATCAAAAAGTTTAAATTTGCTCAGTTATCTAGGAAATGAAAAGAGAATAATTGCAATGAGAAAGCCAAATCAATTCTAAGTCATGTCTTTTCTTACAGCTGTCACTTGATTTCTGAAGGGCTGTGGTAGTAGGAGTATTCAGTATACATGGAATAGAAAAAATGTTACATCCAAGCAAAATTATTTTCACTTTGCATTTCAGCAAGAGTAAAGTACACCTCCACTCCTCGATTTCAACTCCAAAACTAGCAGTACATTTGATATGGAATAGAAGGAGCATGCCATAATTAAATAGCATTAAATCATTAGCATGACCAATGAGGAATGTGGCCAATGTTCATGAGGAAATAAAGGCAACATTTATTTTCCTCTTTAAAAATTTTAAACACTGTTATTTGAGACACAGTATTTTGTAATTGCAACAACATTCAGCAGATGATGTGCTAAATCACCATCACTTTTTAACGAGCTGTAGCACTTTATCAATAGTGACTCTCCAGCTCTGGTAATAACTAACCTGGGTAGAAATGCCTAACTGTAAACATCCAAAAAGGTTCTCTTTTTCCTACTGCTAGCTGTGCTGCAAGGATTATACATATTTATCTTCCACGGTCTTGAAATAGCCTTTGATTTCTAAACAGATTTTTAAATTCTTTACAGATTGTCATACCTCTCTTGTGTCCAGATTTTAAGTTTAGTGGGAGCTTTCATTGAGACTTAAGTTCATCCACATGCCAGTAGCAGAAAAGAACCACCACAGAGGAATAGTGCTGTATGCTGTTGTTGTAACCAAGAACCTCTTTGTGCTACCGATGCAGCCATAATTTTGAAAACTAATCTCTTGACAATTTCCAGTTTGTTCTGAAATCATTAACTTCATCTGCTGAAGTCTAGTATCTGTACTTTCAGGCACTGTAGCTTAGTATAATGCAAGTTCATGGGATTTGTGTAAGTAGCTGAAGTATAAATTATATTTGTATATTTACTGTTTATAGTCTGGAAATTCAGTTAAGTCAGAGAGTTTACAGACTGAAACCAAGCTATCAAAGAGTCAGCCACACAGGGCAACCAATAAGATTTCAATGTGTTCAGCAGCCAAATCAAATCGTCTTTCACTTGGAGCTATTCAGTCTGAAGTGATAAACATGCTGAATTTTTACAAGGCCAGAAGTAATTAGAAAGTAAGTACAAGGTATGTCCAAGAGTGATTGTGCTGCTTTGTTACTTAAAAGCTTTTTAAAACTTTTTGGAAAGCTGCAAACAGTCCCTTCAAATTTACTCAATAAAATAGCGCTTTTTATAGGAGCAGTCCTGTCAATATTCAGTGAAAGTATTCAAACAATAAAAGGCTAAGATATCGCCTAAAAAAAGTTTTCCTTACTATAAACCTTAAATTCTTTGAAAAGTCAGAGGTACTAAACTCCTATGTGCATGTTTTACCATGTTGGATGTCAGACAGTTTAGTCACATTCATACTAAGTTTCCTAGAATGCACAACCTGAGGCTTAGCCGCTATTGTTATACAAAAAGTGTTGAAGAAATACTTTTTTTTTTTTTTAAATGTAGGTTAATTACAGGTTAATTTTCCCAGTCTGTGCAAGGCAAACTCTCATCTTCATCCTCTGATTCAGGTGATGCTTCCTTAATTCGTCGCAATGCTTCATGGATGCTCCTTGTCAGAGGGTCAGTATCAGGCAGAATTGTAAAGGATTCTCTCAAAACATCTTTCTGCACTTTCTTCAGTTTCACCCCTTTCCTGATCTGTGCCAAGATGTTATTGCTATCATCTTCATCAGGAAAAGGAGGGAGACTTCTCTGTTCAACTTTTCTTAAGTGAAAGCTGCCACGTTTCAAGGAAGCCAGCACTTCATCCATCGGGGAACTCACTGCAGTAAATCAAAAGACTTTCAGTATTATTTTTACTAGGTTGTATCAGTCTTCATTTACATTTCTCACAGACCAAAAGTAGCTGCATACTATTAACGTGACAGTCCCATACCATTAGTATAATGGTAGCGCCACTATTGTTTTAGCCTCCAAATTTATCTTCCCTATTACCAGGTCAAAACTGGTTTATACAATTATAATTTCTGAAACCACTTAACCTCCTATCAGGCAGGTAGTAAAACCTTTTGAACAAGATGGCTTTCCTGTTTGCAGTCAGGAAAATCCAAAATAATTGCAATGAATCCAACACAATGGAAGTGTTTATTACAGTACCTTTCTTGACTTTAAGACTCAGGTACATATCTTAAGTATTGGACTGTGCAGTCCATTCTCAGCACTTGCATTTTGTGGCTGATTTTACCTACTGTATGGCTATTACTACATGCCAGTGAGGGAAGCAGCAGTATGGTCAACTGCAACAGCATGCATTTTCCTGCTTCTCTGGATTCATGTATGTACTAGCACCTGGTCGCAGTGTGCCTATACAAATTCCCTTCCTTTATAATTAAAGAAAACAGAGAAGTAAGAGTTAAGACTTTATGACAAATTTTTCTTTTATTACCAATTTGGAACTAGTTCTCTGCAGAAATAAAAATCAGTCTTTGGCTCTTTGAAGAGCTACAAGTAGGTAAGATCTCCATCCCAGAGAATGTATTATAGTAAAGTACAACAGTTTGAAATAGCTTGCATACACTAGCTCATACAACATGCAGCACGTATCAATCAACATCTGAATATCCATCTCCAGTTCTTTTTTGTAGATTGTAGAATACATTTTTTAAACCTGTGTTGCATTTATGAGTGGGCTTTGTCCATCAGACTAATGGCCCAGACAGTTGGAATAGACACGATGAAAAGAGAAATAAAAGAAGAATACATGACTGCACATTTGAAGGAGGAAGGAATGACTGTAAAACACTCATCTGTCATACAGAGACAAATTTCTGAAGCTACTTAAGAGACTCGGAACATCTCAGGGAATACAGAGAAGCACATAGAGTGTTGCTGCAGACATTAACAATACTATTAAGAGGGAGGATGTAATTTGATTTTATATTTGTCATTTTATGGTGAATATAGAATTGCACACACAATACGTGCTTTACACAAAACTGCAAGATAAAATGGATATCAGAAAAATAACATTAGGGCTACAGAAAAAGAAAAATGGAGCACAACAGCATCAAAACTGATGACGAACTTAAGACACTGTGCATGCGACCTAAAAGACTCAGCTTAAGAATTCTACAAATATGCAGTCACTTCAAGGGTTTTCCATCATTTAAGGACAATTCTAAAGGAAACACTCTTGTTTATGTCTGATTGATGAGACAGTTCTAATTTTTATTTTATCTGGATGAGGGAAAATGTCAATGGAGGAACATTTTCTGTAGCTGTAGTTCACAGAGCCAGAGAGAATTTTTAATAAAATGTTATTACAGACATATTGCAGCAGTGAGAATCAGGGCCCACTCGACATACTTTTTCTCAGTGACTTACAGTAAAATAGCTCAGCTGAGTGCTTTTGAAAATCCGATCTCTGATTTTCAAATAAAAACTCAGCCCCAGTATAGCATGTTTCACCGAAACACTGGCATTATTTTGTTCAAACATGGCATTCTCCCCATTTTATATATGGGACAAAGGATAAACGAGTAGCACAGAATCAACAAGTTGTAACAGATCTCCCAGCTCAGCCCTGTGCTCTATTTACTCTCAGTTTCCAAAGAAGTTTTTTATTTTTTAACTATTTATTAACATGCTTTGCTGAATGATTACAGATTTAATTCCCAATTGTAGTTAAATGTATATATTCTTATTCAGCTCTCAAGTGTACTTGAGGGTTTGTGGATTTTTGGATGGTAACTTGAAGAAACCTCGAAGATGGTTATTAAAAAAACCACTGCACCCTCAGGTGAAGCATATAATATTTGCAGTGCTGCTTGTAAACTAGATAGGAAAAGATCCTTTTAGGCAATGTTTAGCTCCATTTTCTAGCTAGTCTAACATGGTATATTGTAGTATCACTTTCTCAAGTGTTTTCTGCCTAACTGAACAAGTATACTGCACCCTGTTATAGAGGTCCTAACATTTGTTTGAGTTGCTGACATTTGTCAACTGAAACCGATTTAACAACTTTTCCATTAATAATTACAAATGAATCACAGCATATACTTTTCTGTAGAGCAGTTCAAAAGAGGAACCAATGTGCATTATAATTAAATACACAGAAATGAAAACATTACCTCTCCTCCTCTGTAAACCCTCTAGATCACCAGTTTTCTTAAGCTTCTTCTTGGCACTGACTAGCTGACTGCTGTCAAACAGATATGCTGGCGGGACACTAGAAGAGTGCTGGACTCCTTTCTCCTCGCTCTGACGTTTAACAAGGCTGTCGCTTTTCTCTAAGGATTTGGCGGCATCTTCCTTGGAGGGCAAAGGTGGAGGTGGAGGTGGTGGAGGCAAAGGGGGTGGAAGCGGTACCTCAGTAACAGTCTCTGATTGAAGCTCATTACTGGTGAGTGGAGAAGTACTAACATGAGGCAGTTCAGAGGTAACACCATTGGGAGGTAATGAGATATCTTGAAGCTGTTCTAATTTTCCAGTTCCAGCTCTTCACTCTTCTCTTGGATTTGTATGGTTGCTGGCAAAGACTGAGGCTGATCGAAAGAAGACATTGAGCTGGCTGCACATTTTCTTCTTGCATGAGCCAGCCGTAGTCTGGTTGACTTAAGTATTACTTGCCCAGGGTACCGCTACAGTGAGTAAATATTGACAATTAGATAAGTACATGCAACACACTATTCTAGATACTAAGTACCTGTCATTAGGGTTTGCCTTTCTGACAAGTAGAATTCATCTGTTATTTTCATTCATTTTGCTCTAATTTACAGAAGCTATGCAATTCAAAAGCCTTGCAAACAATAAGGATATGAAGAGTGCTGAACAAGACAGCTTTCCAGTAAAGAAACTTCTCAATACCTATATTTTTTTAATATATTTAGCAAAACCAGAAAAAAACTTCACCAATTAATAGCCTCTGTTTTCTTGCAGTGTCACCCCTTTCCTTAACCTCTCCCCTTCATTCCATCTTCTATCCATCTTCTGATGCTTACACTGTAATAGGAAGGGGCAGGTATTGGCAGGTGTTCTAGCAATCAGTGATAGTGGGGGTATGTCAGATGGTAACACTCTTTGTGGGAAATGCCATTTAGATTATACTTCTTTTAGGAACGTTTGCCAAGTCTTTTGTCACAAGGTGTGGAAGCTTATTACAGCACTGAGAATGTAATGGCAAGAGGAATTTGTTATTACCCATGCTGTATTTTTTTGTAAATTTTCCAAAGAACAGTTAACTATACAATGAAAGACAATAGCTAATAGCAGAATATAGTCCTGGAATGAGTGAAAATTTCTTTTGCAAAAGAAACTGGTGCAAAAGAACAACTCTTCTTCTGTTACCTGTTTAAATGTGCGAAGCCTGTCCAATGTTTTCTGTCGTTCCTGACTAACCCAGGAGCTCTTTCTTTCCTCTTCATCATGTATTTGATCTCGCTTCTGAGAAAATATATGGAAAACAAGTAAATATTACATTCAATGCTATGTTTAGCATCATGGGAAAAAAAAAAAAAAAAAAAAGAATCACAATAACTCCTCTACTGATTGTTAGGAATTACCTAACAATCTACTTCTCAAATAAACACATTTCTGAACTTATAAACTTGGCCTTTGTCTTCCCCTTAAGAAATACTAAGTATTTCATGTTTTACAATCTCAAAGAAATGCAAAGCTCAGTAAAGAAAGATTTCAGTCTGGAACTGAAACACCTGATGACTTGTTACCTTGAAAGATGAGAAATAACTAAAGAAGGGATAGAATATTATACTGAAAAAAGCCTCCTTAAATTAAAAGTGGTATAAATTAGCCAGACCACAAACCACTATCCATTTTCTCTTACTCCAAGAACAAAATCACAGTCCAAATTGCAAGGCTGCCCATTTAGAACAAGTCATATTAGTATTCTGGCAGCGCAAGAAATCACAGAACTCAGTGCCACAAAGTTTTGAACCCAATACTGGGCAAATTAAGTAAACATTCTCATTATAATTTACGACAGTAAATGAAAAGTTTTCTATTAAATTAATTTAAGCTCTCATTATTTAATTCAGCTTGATTTTCTGTATTCTTCCTTCAATAAACGTTTGACACTCTTCCTTGTAGCTAAGACAGTTTTATTTCTTCTTGTCTGTGGATCTTACCTCAGCGAAAACACACATTTGTATCCACCCCCTTTAACTAGCATCCATTTTCACAAAACTTCAGCAAAGTTACTACATCTTTGAAACACAACACTGCTTTTCAGTCAAATTTATTGAAAGTGGATGCTAGTTATCAGATGGCAAAAGTCATTGTACGCAAGTTCAGAAGTTACCAGGAAAAGCGATAGAACAGGTGACTATAAAGAAAAAGCCCTGAGCAGAAACAGCAGCTTTAATTCTTAAAAGACTCGGAGCATTAAGTATTACTTCTAAACACTCATCTTCATCATCACAATTAAATATTCTAATCGCTTTTGTGAACTTTTATTGTCATTCAGTCAACACAAAAGCAGTGTCTGTCTGCTTGCCATTTTCAGAAGTCAGCTAGTGGCCTGGTGTCCTTCATAAAGAGCGAACGCCTGTGATTTGGAAGGAGGCAAGTATAGATGCATTAGGAGGAGGAAGAGGAGAACTTGTCTGAAAAATACTAAGGGCAGGAAACAGGAAAAGGTGAAAAGGAATATAAGTATGTGGTAAAAAGAAAGTAACAGAGCAATGGGGCAAAATTAAAAAGGAAGCATAAAGAAAAGATCATGGGAAGAAGAAAAGGATAGTTCTACCACCACCGCTGCACGTTACATACGCAATCAGGTCAAACTTTTCCTGAAGCAGCCTCAAACTCAAGGGGTTTTTTTGTTTGTTTTGGTCTGGGTTTTTTTGTTTTATTTTTAAATAAGAATAGTGAAAATGCAATTCTTATTTGGTTTCAGGTTTCGATGCCCTTGAGTTTATCTTTTCAAAATTCTTCATGAAAACCAGTGACTAAAAACGTATTTTCAGTCACAGTATTAACAGAAAAAAAAAGACCAAAAAAAATCAGCATAAGGTTCCTCATATAATGCAAGCAGGCAACTCTATTAAATAAAGAATGAAAAAGCCCTGGAAGTGTTTGAGACAAGAAAGTCCTTCAGCTTTCTCAAGTCTTATTTTTAGGAGTGATAAATGGACTACAATCCACACAGCAAATTCCTTTGCCTACTGTAAGAACTAAAAAAAAAAATATTTTTCTAAGTTACTGAAAGAGTATGCCAATACATACTGTTTTTCACAAGTAGCCTTTTCATAAAATAAATTATGCAGCTGACTTCCTGGACAAATGTATCAATGTTAAAAATGTATAAGGATGAAACAGAATCACTTTCGCTAATCTAATTGAAGCCTGAATTAAAGAGACTTGGATTTCAATGCATCTTTGTCAGTGATCTTTATTAAATATTGATACTGTATCAGCTCCCAAGACCTATCCCAGAATTTGAATATTCTTTAATATCAGGTCTATTATGTTCAGCAACAGAGTCAGTCTAGCTAGGCTATTATCTGCGTAAGACTGTGCTGGAACTACATCTTTATACAACACAATTCAAGCGATCTCTTTTGCAGAAAGAAGAGAAATAACAAACAAGCTTACTAAGATTCAAGAATAGATGTGTATGGTTTCCTTACTCATTTCAGCATATCTGATGCTGTACTCAGAGGTGTCTGGAATCATCTATGTGTGGATGATAACAAATTGCATGCAGCCTAACGCTAGCAGTAATCCCTTAGAACTGTTTTACTTGCTTGTGTTCAATGTCATCCTAACACAGCTATATACTCCATGTTACCAGCATAATATGATACAGAAATCCATGGTGCGAAGGTCAGGGACATACACCATCTTTTTAAAACAGCTATCACACTGAATACTCTCCTCATTAATGTATAATGAGGAATGCAACCTATTAACTAAAGGCTAAGCTATGCAGCAGAAAACTCAGACTTACTAGCTGAACAGCATGGTGCATTTTGTATTCCTCCTCACTCTGGTGATGCTGCTGGATCTTTTCGTTATGCTTTGCGATACAGATCTCCTGTAGAGACATAAAATGTTATCTATGAAATATGAATTTCAAATATTGATTTACAGGGTCTAATGTCATATTTAGCAAAAAGTACTAAGAATTAGAAAAATAAACATTACAAAGCCTATCTCAGACAAGCTGATTTAGCCAAGCTAATTTATCTTAAAATAAAACCACAAACTGGAAACAAAACCAAGCCAGATAAACCCACACTTACTACTTTCAACTGTCAAAGGAATACATACAAGTAATAGCTACTTGAAAAGTCTGTTCCAGTACAAAAGTGGCAGCAAACAGCAGTTTGTCAAATACTTCATAAAACCCTGATGTAACTCAATGTATACACATGGATAGTAACTAACTCTCAAATACACTACATATTTCTTTATGCAACTAGGCAGCTTCCCATTTACAACCGTCAGGTCATCTTTTGTATGTACAATCTGCAAGCACAAACATTAATAAAGTTGTTACAGTTTTATGCATGGACAAGCAGATTCATTATTATATTGAATTCACATCTGTAACGTCTGGCTTAAAAACAAGCATTTATTACACTGGCTGCAAATAAGAACAAGTTAAAAAAAAAACCCGAAAACCCAGACCATGTTACAACAGACAACAAAAACCAGGATGACACTCAAACTTCGGGTAGATAATATAACTTAAATTAAGTATCAGTTACAAAGAAAAGGCACGTGCAGGAATTCAGAGTAGCGACAAGACAGACAAGTTCATAAGACAATACTGAGGGCCAGAAATGAGACAGTATGAGAAAAGAAATTAGGCCCGGTACAAGCACCACACAGAACTAGAACTGAATTGGATGTGTAGTTGAATGTTTCTAAACAGTATGACCCTCAATGCTGCTACCATATACAGGTAACACTCCAACAAGAGAGTAAGTGGAAACACTGTCCCAGCTTCATCAGAGGTGTGTATATATACAGCTAAACACTGCTGGGTTTTATGTTTATTTGTTTGGGGAGTTTTCTTCCCTGATGAAAAGAGTTTAATTAATACAGCTGGAAACGTTAATCCATTTAATTTGTAACTGCAAAAGTACAAACTACCTCATTTCTGCATTTCAAAGACACAGCAATAGCTTCAGAATATTATTAGAGAATCTGAAAGACTTTTTGTAATACTACTACTCATTTACCTCTATAGTTTATTCTCTATTTATGTGTTAAGTTCAATTTAAGGTCTTCTAAAATAAAGAGGAATGTGTGTTACGAGATATAAAAAAGTATTATAAAATAAGGAGAAAAGTATTTCAGGTTTGGTTTGGGGTTTTTGACATGTCTCAAATACTTGGGGGGCACACTTTTATGAAACATTTTCTCTTTAGCATCAGTATTTAAATCTTCCTGATTAAGAGCAATAATGAAAGGCATTTCAAGCATGTAAAGAGGATAAGCCATAAACCAGACCAAAACATATTTGGTGCTGACTTTGTCCTAATAAACAACCTACTGTAATGTAATTAGATCCCTATGACTTGAAATAATAAAAAAGACTAGGATGGGCTGAAAACATGTGTCACCATAGGATTAGAAATCTGAATCATCTTAACTAATTACAGACATGGTGTGAAAAAAAACAAGGAAGTTTGCACTCTCAGAGACAAATGCAGGGTTCTACCTGTAGACAAGATTAAGTGACTACAAAGACAGGATGAAGAAAAAAAAAAAAAAACAGCCAGGTGTCAGCATTAAAAAAAAAAAGGAGCTGGTTGATTTTGGCATATGACAAGTTGAACATAAACCAACAAACTCTGGCAAAAAAAGAAAACATCATGGTTGGGTATATGAGCAGGAGCACAGCCTGCTGTAGCTGTGAAGCAGTCCTTCCTTCTCAGCACTGAGAAAGCAGGAGCATTATGCCCACTGACAGCCACACTTCAAGGAAGATGTTGATCAACTGTATGGAGTTAAAGAGAGTATCAAGAAGTAAGGCCCATTTCTCTTTTAATCAGCTGACTGATTTCACAGTATCAAATTGTACTTCTATTAAAGAGACAAAAAGGGAGAGCTGAGGAACCATTTCAACCCTCATCACAGGATAAGCTACTATGTTTAAGACTAGTAACATGTAACATACATAAAAGAGATCTGCGTTAGTATTATATTTAACTAGTTCCAGTGACCCTTGCTTTCAGATTGAAAAGCATCTCAATTAAAAGGTTAGCTTCTCATTTAGGAAGCTCGGTATGTGCAGAAACTGCATTTCACTGTAAGTGTCCCATGTAGTTATGCCCTTATGTGGTAATAATAGTAACAACAACAAGAAAGCATACCAAGTAACCATATGCCAGCTGTCACTGCATCTATGTAACACCTGTTTTGGCACCAGCTCTGCTTTAAACTGTGAGTTTGCAAAGTAGTAAAGATGTCCTATTAAATGGACACAAAACAGCATGTGAGGAAGGAAGCTTCCTGGGTCAAAGCACACATTATGAACGTAACCCAAACAGCTTCACCAACCAGTTGCTTCTCCCAGTCTGCTCACGATGAGGAATATTCTTCCTTGATGTAAAATAATCAAATTTCCTCACACCTCTATTTTTCCAAAGATATTTTCCTAGACTCCTTCTACACCATCTTTTTTACCTTGACTCTTTGCTAGAAATCTAGCTTCCTAACAAAACCGCTCCTTGTTCCATATGATAACCTAATTAATACTGCCGTACAGCCAGCAGGGGGTAGACTGGGATAACAACAGTGATATCCTGCATGAAAAATCCATAACTAGCTTTCAAGGAAGAAGAAAAATAATGAGACTGCTATTAAAATCTTATTTTTGAGTAACTAACTCCCTGTCATCAATACAAAGGAACATTAAGAAATGATTGCTTAATAAATGCAAATAGGTTTGTATAAAAAAATATGAGAATGAAGAGTCTATACTCATGGTAGTACAGTGAAAAAACATCAACCTCTGTAAAACCATAAATTAAAAAAATGCTGGCTCAGTTATTCAGCATCACAACAGAATGAGGTTTCTAACAAACCTTTAGCAAATGTTACTAGATTAAGGTTTGGTACAATTACTTGACAATATCATTAAAAAATAAAAGCATTGACTGCAAAAAAAAAGGGAAGGAATTTCTGAAAAACAAAATTAATAGAGACTATAGTCACAGAAGTTTGTATTTATGTTACACACAGTCTTATTCTACACAGAGTATTTGGTTACCTTTCAGTGCATTACCTCCTCAACAGAAAAGATTTTCAAATACCCAGATGATGAAATGACATCCTTCAAAAAAAAAAAACCCCTGATGATAGAGAATCTTTTCCTATTGTTTTCTTAATAATGATATCTGCTGCTAGAAAGGAAGCATTCTCCTAAGAGAATCTTCAGTTGCCAAAAACCTAGTAATGACCAAGGACTGTAATTTCTAAATATATCACAAGACTGTGAAATACACCACTTAATGCACAGCTTGCTTTTTGTTTTCAACTACAGAACTAATAAGGTAAAAAAAAATTAAGAACACCACCCCCCACCCCCCCCAAACCTCATTAACCCAATCCAAACCAGGACTCTTGTTTACAGTTCTGTTTTAAGACACTTTGTTGAAACAAGCATGGTCAGGAATACAATCTGGAAAGCATTAAGCAGGCTCTCATCTCAGTTCAACAATGTATTTTTCTTAATTGAAAGAGACGGAGACTGAGAAAAATATTTGCCACATAGTGTGTACTTCCTCAATGCACCCTCAAAAACTCGTTCTTTTCTCCGCTTAGCATTCAGTCATCACTGCGCTCATTCTCACCATCTAGAGTCTGCTTTTGCGTGCCATCTGCATCTTTGTTCTGCGTGCTTAACTTGGATTGCAAACTCTTCAGAGCAAGAACCCTTTTTTTCCTCCCAGTTCTATAAAGTACAACTACTCACATCAAGTGCTACAAATAGTGTTCATTAACAATATTTTGCAATATCACTAGAATGGTCAATCAAGATACAAAGCTTGTTTACGTTTGAATCAAAGCCACAAGATTCTTGATTTTCAGGTAATTACTATTAAGCTTAGTAGGTCTCTGTGTTATTCAGCAGTAGTAAGAGCAGCTACAGTAAACACCTCTAGCATAAATATCCATCAAAATGGCTATGTTATTTTCTGCTCAAGTGCCACGAAAAGGCACACAACAACTGATTCTACCTGTTCTTTTTGCTCACATAAAAATAATTTATTTCCCCCTGCAAGTTTAAATACACATTATTCTAATCTGTGATTTCTTTAGAAGCTAAAAACTAAGTATCTCACTGCAGCACTCAACTCCAGATAATGCCACGCCAAGCAATGAAATCAGCAGAGAGCTGGAACTAGTTCCCAGTGCACAGTGATGTCCATGCTGATATATCCAGCAGTGAAGTTCCACGTGGAGAAATTACCTCAGGTCCTGAAAGCAGTACAGCCACATTCTTCCAGCACAATGTAGAGCAAACACGACTGTATTACTCCCAGCTGAGCAGTACTACCACATACCGCTCTGCATCATGCCTCGGTGCATAAGTAGGCACGCTGCAACTAGAACTAATTCCTTTCGCTTAAACAAGGTACTTTATCATAGCATAACCTTGAAACAAATGAGCCAACTGAAGGTGATTAGTTCATTATACAGGTAAGGTGGCATGCTAAAAAATTACTCCTGCTTCAGGGTTGCTTCTTGACTTTTTAACTCCCATAATTTAAGTAAGGAACAGCAACCAGGCTGGCACTTTTAAACAGGTTTCTGTACTCTGTAAGATACTAGCAGTGTCTTTTCACACTGAGGACAAAATAGCTTAACTATTATAACGTAGCCTATATTAATTACCGTAACACGACAAATATGATCTATTCCTTGAAGTACGAAAAAGCCCCACTTGTTGATAGTTTTTGTTTTTACAAACTCAACATAAAACAAAATCAATGACTCTGAGAAAAACTGCTTCCCATAACCAGCTAAGAAGAGACATTTCTTTTGTAATAATTTGTTTGCTGTCTTCTCCATATTGCATTAATCAGAGACAGGAAGTGACTGAAGAAATATAAAAAATCCAAAATATAAAATCTACCAACTACTATTATGCTTCAGATTCAGGTAGGGAGATAGATATGTTAATTATGAAGGGGAGACAAGACCTGAAGGCTTTATCCTCAATCTGCTAGAACTGTTTATATAAAGGGGTCATCTCCCACATCAAGGGACACGACTGAGAACAGAAAACCACACCAACCCCTGATCCCAGTCTGAAATGAGGTCTCAACTGAGACTTCTGCATAGCCGTATAGTATGGGGTGGAAACCTATTTTATAAAGAGTATTACAATGCTCTCTCAGAACTTTGATCTATTCTACTCATTAAGCTATCTTGCTCATTAATAATGCATATTCATGTAACTGCAAACTGCTAGGGAACCATAAACAAGTCATTCTGGAAAAAAGGAATGAAAATATTTACATACACTTGATACACGATTTCAAAACACTAGCTATATTATAACTCTTTTCCCCACAACATACCAGTCACGTAACAGACAAAGGAATGTGACCCTAAATAGCACACCTAGTTTTACAAATTAAGAATATATACCAGATTTCATATATGTCTGCTGAATACAGAGTATCAATGACACACGACAAAACTTTAAAAGGATGAGGTAAGAGAATGAAAATAGAATTCATTAGTGAGAAAACACCCTCGAAAATACTCTTCCACAAATATATATGAAATTAGTCTCTGTAAAAACAGGCATTCTAGCATGTACTTTCCACATGAAAGTATTCTGATTAGTTAATAGAAATAAGCTTATTTGTTGACTTCAAAGTGACTAAAGGTTCCTTTAAAGCTAAAAGGAAAACTGCATCTTAAATATATCAGTTTAATAATACATGCTAGTGTATTTGTTACTCTGCAAAACAACTTTTAGTAAGTAGTTAATATAATCTATGAAAGTTCTGGGAGACTTAGAAGTTGTATCTGAAGTGAAACCTTTCAAAGTTTTATTAAATTTGCTAATTATGCTAGACATATGCAAGTTAATAATACCTTCTTATTTCTGAGGTAGGCTTTCTTGGCTGAAATACGTCCACGCCTTGCTTCCAGCTGGCGGATTTTTTGTTGTAACTTTTGCAGCTCCTCTTTTTGCAAGTGTATAGATGTTGCCATATCCTCTTTTTCAAGCATGGCTTCCATACTTTCATAAGTGTCATAATATACCACTTCATCTCTCTTCTCTGTTTTAAAAACATCAGCAATGAAAAAGTCAAATCAATAGTTTGTATTTGATTAACATTTTGTTTTGTTCAACAACACACACACACCCAAGTTGTGGGATTTAATGCAGAAGAAATGCTATAGTTCTTTCAGAGGAGTATTAAAAATCGAAAGGTCAGAGGAAAAGCACTGAAGAGCAAAGCACTGCAGGGCTTTAAGGTTTATATGAAGAACAGAAATCAATACCGATGAAGCACAGCCTGGTATTCAGATAAGCTCACAGCATTAAAAAACAAATGCAGCTGTAAATGTACGCTTGTGTCTGTAGCCTAACTTGATCACAATGTCCACCCATGTCTTTGGGTCTCTTAACTAATATAAGTGACTCACAATGTGCAGTAATATCTTCTGGTCTTCACTACGAAGTTCAGTATATACAGACTCTGTCTGAAGTCTTTGGCATGAGATTCTTCCGCTATTAATTTCATAAAAGGGGAATCAGGCAACAAAACACCAAAAATCCTCTCTTAGGAGGTTTTTGACCTCCCAGTCACTGCTTCTGCTCAGAGGCAGCAGGGGGAGGGTAACTTCAAGGCAATCCTTCAAAGCACTACAGGCCTGAAAAGGAGGTCATTAGTAACAGTTTTATCAACACTCATGAGTTTTAGCCTCCTGAGTGAAGCATTCAGTATAACATTGAGCTCATCTCTTAAGAGTGATGATTAAAAATCCTTGCAGAATGCTGGGATGAACCAGCAGCAAAGGACTCTCGTTCCTTGTTTCACTAGCATACCAAGTAGGATATTTTTGTAATACACCAAGAGGGATATGCAATACTGCTGGGTGAAACAGGCCAATACAGCTGGCATGACTGTCAAGTGTCTGCTCTTTAACACCACCAAAACTTCTCATTTCAACTTCAACAACTACTTTCAACCAAGACCACTCCTCCTCAACTTCCTCCTACTTCTGCTAGTAGATTATTTGGGGAGAGGGGCACGGTTTTCTTCAGTACACCGTCCATTTTAAAAGCTGTTGCCACTTCATGTTACTTGTATGTACAGTCTCTGCTGCAACCAAAATTCTGGCAGGACCAGAAAAGAAAGCACAGCACTATGTTAACCTTAAAATAAAACCTAATAAAACCAGACCTACTAGATTCTTTACTTCAGTGCTCAGTTAGAAAAAAAAACAACACAAAGTTTCATCCATACGTAAAACTCCCAAGTTACTAGAACCCACTTTGAGACATCAGTGAGTAAAAATAAGAGTCATGGCTAACAATTATATTTTGCCATGCACTTATAAAATGAGAGAGTTTACATGCAAATTTTGTTTTATAACACTTTCATGCAGAGTTAAAGACAGTTTACAAGTGAAAATCCAATAGCTAGGCTGCAAACCAGTCAAATCTACCAGTTCTAAAATATAACGTCAAATTTATGTTTTACTGTTTGAAAAAAACCAAAAAACCTTGGCAACTCTCCAGCAACCTCCATCAAACATACCAAGAATTTTCTACAGCTTTTGAAACACCTAAAAATTTGGTAAGTGCTTAAACTTCTAACAGCTCAACCACTTAAAATAGAACAATTAGAATTATTCCTTTTTAGATAAGATCCACACCATTTGTACTCATGCAATCCACTCTCCAACCAAAGCAGAAACCTACTATCACATTCTCTGTTGACAGTAATGCATCCACCACAAAACCATCTTACAAGGATGTATGAATAGCTTGTACGGATAGGATAAGACCCTTCAAAATTCTAACCTAATAAATTCACATTTTGTGAATGTCAGTGCAGGTATTTCACAGAATCGCAGAATAGCTGGGGTTGGAAGGGACCTCTGGAGATCATCTAGTCCAACCCCCCTGCTAAAGCAGGTTCACCTAGAGCAGGTTGCACAGGATCACATCCAGGCAGGTTTTTAATATCTCCAGAGAATGAGACTCTACAACCTCTCTGAGCAGCTTGTTCCAGTGCTCTGTCACCCTCACAGTAAAGAAGTTATGTAAGTAAAGAAACCCATGCATTTGTGGGTGTGCAGTTTGCCTACTTGATCTCTAAACACAATCCTCCTCAACCAAGGGAAAGTCTTCCTTTCTCCAGACCTTCTCTCCTATCTCCAGGGTCTGGGATTTCTGAGGACCAGCCTTAGAATTAAAGACTGAAGCCAAGAAAACATTCATTAACTCTGCCTTTTCTGTATCCTCTGTCACCAGGGCACCCACCTCATTCAGCAGTGGGCCCACATTTTCCCTAGTCTTCCTTTTGCTTTCGATGTACTTGAAGAAGCCCTTCCTGTTGCCCTTAACATCACTTGCCAGATTTAATTCCAACTGGACCATAGCCTACTCTGACAATGTTCCCATATTCCACCAAAGTGGCCTGTCCATCTTTTCACATTCCATAAACTTCCTTCTTCCATCTGAGTTTTGCCAGAAGCTTCTTGTTCATCCATGCAGGTCTCCTGCCCCCTTTCCTTGATTTTTTACTCATAGGGATGCGTTGATCTTGAGCTTGGAGGAAGTGATGCTTGAATATTAACCATCTCTCTTGGATCCCCCTACCTTCTAGAGCCCTAACCCATGGGATTCCTCCAAGTAGGTCCTTGAAGAGGCCAAAGTTAGCTCTCTTGAAGTCCAGGGTTGTAATCTTACTTATTGCCATGCTTCCTCCACACAGGATCCTGAACTCCACCATCTCATGGTCACTGCAGCCAAGGCTGCCCCCAATCTTCACATGCCCAGCCCGTCCTTCAGTGATTGTTAGTACAAGGCCCAGCAGCACACCTCTCCTCATTGGCACCTCCACCACCTGTGTCAAAAAGTTATCATCAATGCTCTGTGGGAACCTCCTGGCCTATGTGTGCCTAGCTGTGTTGTCTTTCCAGCAGATACCAAGGTAGTTGAAGCCCCCCATGAGAACCAGGGCCTGTGATCATCAGGTTACTTTCAGCTGTCTGTAGAAGGCCTCATTGACTTCCTCATCCTGATCAGGTGGCCTGCAGTAAACCCCCACAACAGTGTCACCCATATTAGCCTGCCCCTTAATTGTTACCCATAAGCTCTTGACTCTTTCTTCATCCATCCCTAGGCAGAGCAGGCATTTGGTTAATGACAGTAGAAAATCACTACTGTTGTTTGTAATATGACAATCTATTACCATTTGATACTTTCCAGATCTAATGTGCTGGATTTGCAAAAGAAAATGTTTTTCTTCTAGCTTACAACCAACTGGCAATCAAATCAAATCATACTCTCAAAAAATCCTCTTAGGACTTCATTAGCAGTACTGCTGATGTCCCTCAAATCAAAACAGAATCCAAAACTCTCTGAAATACCTCTCCCAATACAATCAAAAAATAAAGAATAGCAACTGCCACTACAAGACACAAAGACACATATATTTCAAATCATGCAGATGTGCACAATTAAAAGGCTATTACTTTACTGCCTGTAAGTCCACTTTAAAAAGGAAGCATAACAGAAGATGCAAGACCATTCTTTTCTCTTGGAATGCATAGGAAACAACACATATTCAAAGGCTGCTATGTTTTAGATGTTTTCATTCAGATTAGGTGCTGAACAGTCTTAAAGAGATGTGTTACATTCTTCACAGTAATTCTTCTACTCCCTCCACCTAGGTAAAGTCCAAGGAGGCAATATCATTCTTTGAACAAAATTCCCACATATTTAAGAACTGTATTTTTAATTTTCTGTCCTATGGGAAATTACCTGAGAATTAAAAAAACCCCATTAATTCCTTCTAACATAGACAGCTGTCTTCAATAATTAAAAAAAAAAAAAAAACCAACAACAACCAGAAAACAAGCTTTTGGATTTTACATTAAAAAAACACTTTACAAATTTAAAACAGCCATGGAAGCTAGAACAGTGAACTGTTTTGTTGCCCTGGGGAAGGAGAGGGTTGGTTGTTTAGCACACGGGGGGTTTTGTTTTATTTTCGGTTAGGTTGTGGGTTTTTTTGTGATTTCTGAAGAAAACATTAGTGCAAGTCATAATGACCTACAATGCTTTTACAGCAGGCTTAATCTCCAAGGGCCCTTAGGTTTTACTATCACTACATCAAAGAGAAAGGATTTTGATACACATTCCTTCTCAGCCTTCTGTTTGAGGGATTTCCTTCAGTCCACAGGTAAGCAAACCACACTGTGTCTTCAGTACCAAAATTAAATGTCTGATTTCCCAAGTACAAAAATGATCTAACTCTAAAGCACTAACTAGGTTTCCACAGAAGCACCCAGTCAAAGCAGTTACATTTCTTTAAGTTCATTTACAGAGTTTTCAATCCTCATCTTCCATACATGCAATTACAATTGTTTCACAGTAACAGTGAAAAGAATCCGTGTTTTCTCTTTTTCCAGAAGCAACTCACAATACAATCCAGCTTCTAATCTCTCTTCTTAAGTGACTTTTCTATCCATAACAAAATTTGCTATGCAAGCCCTATGCACTAAACAATAAAACAGAGCTTGTGTGACTAAAAACATTAACTACAGAAAGGTCCAAAGGACAGAATTGGATTCAAAAATGCTGTATGATTTACCTGTACCATTTCCATAGTTTGCAAGTACACAAGGTATAGTAGGTGCTGGAAACATAAAGTTTGCATCACTGCTCTAAATCAGTGAGATGGTAATACAAGCAGCTTCATAGTTTAGCTGAAGGACCCTTGATTTGCAGGAATACCTTTTGAAATCCAATTACTTCAAATAAATTAGTAATAGCAATGCAGATTTTTAATGAGACAAGTCCAGTAATTAAGACATTTCCTCCTCCCTGAATTTAGTTTTCCAAAACTTACATAGTATCTTATATGCTTATTTCCAAACACAGACAATGAGAACCAGACCAAAATTTGTTATGTACATGTATATGCCTTATGAACAGGTGTAAATTTTAATTTAACAGTACTCATGTTAGAAGATCCAGCTCTTCACATGGTAAAGAATCTGTTCTCATTTAATTCCCAAAGGCTTTACCAGACTCTTAGGAAAAGAATTATCTTTTACAGATTACATCTTAATTAAAATGCATAAAGCACCTGACATCAGTCTTCTGATACTTTCAAGTTGTGCTGTCAGCAGCAACTCTTCACATTTCAAGATCTCGAACTGCACTTCATATAATTGAAGCTGTAGATCATAATAATCAGCTTCTAACTGGTCCAAATGGGCTATGGCTTCTGTACCACCTTTCAGGCTCTGCATCTAAATGGAAAGAGGAAAAAAAAAAAAAAAAAAATTAAAAAAAAATCACATGACTCCAGGATAATGAGGAGAACAAACCCACAGACTTTACGATTATGGCTAGATACAGTCTAGTACACTAAATGTAACACGTTAAATTTGAACACATAAAGAAGAGAAGATAATCTTTAATATCTGACATTTTTTCTATATGGCAGTGAAAAAAGCCATGGCATTGGATTACTCATCATGACTGTCAAAGTGACAAGTCACATAGTGCACAGTGTGAAACATCGCTACCACTCTTTTACTCTACTACTTGATTCTCTGACAATACATAATGAAATTGAAATTGGTATTTTCTTATCTTCAGTCCAAAAAGTCTAAAAGTTGTTTTGCTAATGGCATCTAGAAAACTACAGTTAAAACCATCATTAAAGCTGAACTGGGGAGAAAAAATGAAAGGTGGTGGAAACAGGGATAATTACATGCACTGATCCTCTTGTAATGACAACCAAGGAGTTACATTGTTTCTGGAGTCTTTCACAAGAGAAAAAATGTCTAATTAAAGTATTTATATACATTGTAGCGCTTATTTGTGTCATATTTTTGACATAGAAAAGTGACACAAGACACAACTAAAGTGAACTCAAACCATCCTCTTTCATTCAGCCAAACGAGATTTAAGTGCCCAATTCAGTTAGCCATTCAGCCCATACTTCAGAAATAGCAACAGGCAATCTTATGTGCTGCCTCACTTTGGAGGGAATTCAAAGTCATGCAGGTTGTAGAGCTGCAGAAGAATTAGGGCCACATCCAAGTTCTCTACCTGCTCAAAAAATGTATCTCTGATAGTTTCTCTCAGATAATGGATTAAAGTAATTCTAAATTTTACAAAGATTTGCAATCTACCTTACCATTCTGATGAAACGTAGTCCAGTTTCTGTATTAGAGATATTAAGTCATTTAAAAGGGATGTCTACCAAGCAAAAATACAAGACCTAGTAAACAATACATCTTTTAAAATACTTGCTAGTATGTTTTTTCATTATGGTTGTTTATTCAAGGCATAAAACTGTATCTGTAATGAATAGCCAGAAATGGGTTTCTTTGGTTTTATTTATCATACATGTTTAAATATTACTATACTAAACCAGAAAGGTATCTGCAATGATTTAAACCAAAGATCTGTCTTACTCAGTACCCAGTTTCGGACAAAGGTTAACCACAAATACCCACAAAGACAAAACATAGTAGGCAGTGCAGAGATACCTCCCTAAAATGGTTCACCAGCCTCTAGCACAGCTTGCAGCACAGCTTAATCCACAGTGCTGCCTTTTATACCAAATAGACTTACTGGATTTTACTTCATAAATTTGTCCTAGCCCTTTTTTTATAGCATGTATGCTTTTAGCACTTGCATCATTAGCTGTTGGTAGGGATTTCACGGCTCAATTAAACATGAAGGAAACACTGTATATTACACTTCTTCCCATGTAAGATTGATAGACAGAAAATCTGTGAATCAATTCTTGTAACATCTATTTCAAAAATTTCTTCTACCATACTGTATATTTACTGAATGCATTTTTTTTATATCAACTATTAGCCTGAAAGGCTCAGTAAGTCATTAAGTAAATACCATAAATCTTACAATCAATAATGTATAATTTATATGTTTCAGTCCAGGGTGACACCAAAATGAAATGTTACGCTGTTCTATTACTCTGCTTCCATATTAAGTTACTAACTGTGACCAGAACAGTAAATGACATAATGATGGCATGTTTGGAGTAAATTAGAGGCTAGTTTTCAAAACAAAAGGACTGATTTTTTTGAACCTTCCAGTTTTTTCATATAAGAGGGATGATGTTGATTGGTCAGGCAGTGTATCCTGCACTTGGGCATTTTCAAAGGAATTTCTCATTGTAAAAAAATATACCATAGCAACAAAATGTAGTGGGGTATTTTTTGTTGTTTGTTTGTTTCATTGGGGTTTTTTTTGCCAAATTAAGGCAATGTCATTCAAACTTCTACCACAACTAAGAATATTTGCTTTGTCAGTGAACTGTAAAATTCAAACTTATACATGTATTTTTTCTTTAAAAAAAAGATGTTCCCAAACTTAAGTCTGCAGACTATGTATAAAGACTGCATAGAGACATAAATAGGCCTTCTTCAAAAGTATCGGCTAATCCAGCTATAGCAGCTCAGTATTTCATTCAGCTGCAGTGGTGTCTGCCTGATAAAGGACCTGTCTGACAACTGAATCTTAGCCCTACAAGCATACATTACAGATGCTGCCAGCTACCTGTTCTGTTTTAGGGGTACAACACCACTATATTCAGTTTTCAGGTGCAACAGCAATGGGAAATTAATATTGTTGTATGGTTCTCAGGCAGATGTCCTAGCTACATAGTAGTCCCTAATGAAAAAGAAAAATTTAAACCATTTATGTTAAAACTTCATGTGAGATATTATGTATGTGTGATAATTCAAAACAGTATCATTGCTCTTGGGAAAAATTCAGCATTTTTTCTTAAAAATGTAAGAGTGGTTTAATTCTTAATTTTACAAGTTGCTATCTAATCTGTACTAGTAATTTGCTGCATCCTTGGTAGGTCTCCCGCTGGTCAACACAGTGAAAGAAACTTGCAGAACTTTAATGTGAGAATATTAGAGGAGAGAAACATTTTGCAGTTGGACAAAGAACTAGAACAGAGGAGGTCCGAGTTCAATTTCCTGCTATGCCAAAACTTCTTGCATTAACTCAAGTAAATAATCTAATCTCTCCTGACATAATTCACATAACAGTGTTTACAGTCTTTGTTGTCTCATTCATACTAAGTGAAGAAATTAAGCAGGAACTTAGGTTTCTCACTAGTTCTAGGGCAGAAATATATCACCTGTAAATCCACATGTTGGTAATAAAGATATGATGGGTTAAAACAGAAAGCCTCTGGAAGAACTATGAACACAAGTACTAAATGGATAGATGACAAAATTAATAGAAAAATAGCCAAACATGGAATATAGAAATGAGGGCCATCAAATCCAGCTTTCCACCACCATGGAATGCTTTCAGACAAATCTGAAATTAACTGCTTTCATAAACTGAGTTCTTAAAACAATTTCCATGTTGTTATTGTTGGTTTTATTCTCCTTTTTTAAAAACAAAAACAAACCAAAAAGCTTCCATAAAACTCTGTGTTTGTTACTCCCATTAGAAGTCTGTTCCAGACACTCCATCCTAACTGCCAGAAAACATCTTCCGTATTTCCAATATATTCACAATCAGATAATACTATTTGTTCTTGTGCCAGTACTGAACAGCAACATGCACTGCTCTTGACTAATATTTATTCCCAGTAGTATTTTTCATAGAATGACAGAGTGCTTTGGGTCGGAAGGGACCTTTAGAGGTCACCTCATCCAACCCCCCTGCAATGAGCAGGGACATCTTCAACTCAATCAGGTTGCTCAGAGCCCCATCCAACCTGGCCTTGAATGTTTACAGGGATGGGGCACCCACCACCTCTCTGGGCAACCTGTTCCCAGTGTTTCACCACCCTCATCATAAAAAAATTCTTCCTTGTATCTAGTATGAATCTCCCCTCTTTTAGTTTAAAACCATTACCCCTTGTCCTATCGCTACAGGCCCTACAGTTGGGTGCTAGGCCCAACTCCCCTATTTTTGTGGGCAGCAATTTTGTATCACCTCAGCCTTCATTTTATTTGTCAAAACAACTTCAGCTCCTCTTGTAAAATTGACTCACTATTCCTGACATCACTGTGGTAGCCCTTCCTGCAACTGCTCCAGTTAGAACTAATCTTTTGTGGGTGATCAGAAACACGTGGGAGAAAGGTGTAGAAGAAATCTCTCAAGTCCATGTGCAGTGACACTAGCACTTCTCCCTTTACTAGAAATACCTGATTTGACAGACTGAAGAGCATCTGCTGCTGTAGCACCCTGCAGCATTGGTGGCTCAATCATGTTGCTACCAGGTTATAAGACAACGGTCATTCTCATCTGCTGTCACTTAAAAAGTAATTAACTCGCAGTTCCAGTGAAAAATTTGTATAACTTTTCCCTAGCAATATCTATTAATAGCTATTATTAAATTTTCTATTATCCATCCTTTTAAGTAATGTGTTACTGTTCAACTAGAATACAAAGTCATCTTTCAATTCACCCCATGTGAATCCCAACTCTTCTCTAGTTCAAGTATTCATTTTAACTCATCACTGTTGCTGTGTGAGAAATTTCAGAAGAAAGGAGTAAAATTCAGAAAAAAACTTAGGTCTTTAAGTGTGAATACGGAAGCTCATCCTCAAAACCAACAGATCATTTTAAAGAATTTCTAAATTATTTTAAGGGCAACACAGAACACACTGATCAGTGATAAAAGGCAGGCTCTCATTCACACCTCGCAACTCATGGAACAGAAGTACTCCTCCAACCAATTAAGTATCAGGAGTCAACTATAGTCAGGCCATGATACTAGAGGATACAATATTGTAAAAAAATAAGGTTAAGATGATCACTCACAATTAGTACCCTGGGCAATCAGAAAAATTTCAGACACTAAAAGAAACATCTTTTTCCCCTGAAAAGTCTGTACCACTGTTTTTATAAGCTTGTTTCTTTTCCAAG
>NW_009259489.1:2427575-2430749 GCF_000687185.1 Egretta garzetta | reverse complement strand
CCTCTAAATTGTCATTCTTTCTGTCTTAAGCCTCAACTCCAACCCTGCTAAATTAGTTTCTCAAGCATTTTAATCTTTTTAAAGAAATATCCTGTTTTTATCCTCTATGCCTAGAAAACACGCGGTTTGCAGAGAAGGTATTTCAGTTCTGGTTTTCTAATACTGCAGTGAGTCTTTTTTAAGTGACCATAAATACCTGATCTTTTTCTTTCTCTTGGAAAATAGGAACTAAATGTCAGTGATGCAAAACATCCTTCAAACAAAAAAATGTCTCTTCAAATGCTGGGGTTTGCCCTCTTTTAATACTCTTTAAAATAAATTACCCAGTCATTCTCAGGGGAAAAAAAAGTATAAAAATAAATTATGTTCTAATACTGTTATATCCAAGTAACTTCTGTGGGTATATTGAAAGAACTTCTGTGGGTTTTGATAACTATTAAGTCCAAAGTACGTTATCATTGTTGATGAGTGTCTTTCTAATAATGTCTTACTGCATTATTAAAAGCCTAACTATGAGTCCAACTTTTGTCTACAGAATGTACCCTATTACTTCATCTGGGGTGCTTAAAGCTTTCTGCTTTCTATTGTCTTTAAACACAATGACCACTTAAAATACTTTTTATTTCTAAGTCTTTTTGAACTTTTGATTGAACTGGAGATTATTATACAAATATTTAATATAAGATTAAAGAAAAAAATTATCATTTTTACGACCAACTTTCGTTTGCCAATTTGAACACTGAAAGCGAAGAAAGCAAAAGCATTGCTAATCTGTTACTAAAAATAATAATTCAAATATGTTTAAATGAATCTTCAAAGATTTCCCAAATTTAGCTTCTTTCTTAGCCTTTCCAAAAAGCTGTCACAGAAAGAAGTTTAAAAAATTACAATGAAATATACCAAAGTGAAACATACTTTTATGAAAAATACTATGTTGCATCTGTACCAAAATCACTGTCCATTTCTTACAGAAAGATTAATTTTCCAGAAATAGATATTAATGCCTTCTTGAATAGAATCCTTAACAAAATTAATATTTTTGCTGATGTATCCAACTCAGGCAAGAGCAAAATTACAGTCATGAAATGCAAGTTATGCTTAAATACTCGAAGTTATTGGAAGCAAATATCTCTTTGATTCAGGCTCAGTACACAGGAAAGTAAAGTACTCTTAGAATTATGAAACTATGAAAAACATTCTTAAAAAAAACAAGCAATACTTTGTTGGAAAATGATTTTGTTTATGAAAATATCACAGAACATTTAGCATGTAAGTTAAAAATTGTTTTCGAAGTGTATCTTTAGAACTGAATCATACACTTCTAAAAGGAAAAAGAGAAGAATAGTTACTGAATCCTATATATGCAAGATGGGACTTGTTGGAATTTAAGTCCCCAGTCTCTCAGTTCCATTTGTCCATCTATTTTACATACTTAGAGAATTACAAAGGATTCTCACTCTGATCTAACGTTTCTGTTTACTGTCATGAGGACAAGACTTGGCAACCAGTCCACGAACACAGACTCTGGTCTACCTCAGAAGGAAAGTTTTCATCATTCCCCTCAAACAAAATTCAGAACAACAGATGGAACTTAAGAGGTACAAATCAGGGAAATTAAAAAGCGCAATATGTAACTTGTGTAGAGAAATTATTTCTTTTTTTTTTTTTTTTTAAATACAGATAATCATAGGGCTATCATTTTCAGCTGTCAAATAAAAAAAAAATTTGTAACTAACCTAATCACCTACCCAGGTGATTTTGGTATCATGATGACTTGATAAATGTAGTAGTTTTCTACATATTTACAGTGTCAACACATTTTAGGAAACAAAAAAAGTGCTCAATTAACACTAAATGAAAACTCCAGAAACAAGGACATTTTTACTGTCCCTTTTAAAAATCAATCAGCAGGGTAGGTTTAGATTTGGAGAAGAAGGAGTTAATATACT
Source organism: Egretta garzetta (assembly GCF_000687185.1). NCBI lineage: Eukaryota > Metazoa > Chordata > Aves > Pelecaniformes > Ardeidae > Egretta > Egretta garzetta. The sequence continues at coordinate 2,428,800 of NW_009259489.1, read as the reverse complement.
TGTTCCTCTTGCACTTAATTCCCATGTGTCTCCTTTTCCTACTCAGTGAGAGCAAATTTATATATCTAAGCACAGCAGGAAGGTCTGCATTTCTTAAGCTTAAAGAAGAAAATGTATCACATTCTCATTTTTTGTTGTTGGTGGTTTTGTTTCTTCATTGTCATCTCTTCCAAATATACCAGCTAACATAATCACCAAATATTTTCTTTGTGATAAGACTGCAACCCTTCTTCTCCTATATGGGATTCCCAGTCACGGTTGCCACATCCAACTTTGTATCCTTAGAGCTCTTACATTCTCAAAGCAAAAAAAGATGTTTTGGAAAAGAATTGGTCCTCATATCTCCCCATCACCATGTTTTGACCCAGAGCTCTCTATACCTTGTAATACATCATCCCAAAGCACCATATCCATTCACACCCATCAGATGGTCCTCATTCCTCTGCCCCCAAAAGCCCCAACCTCCCCGTTCAAAGCCCTTCACCACCCAGTATATTGCAATGAACCTCTCTCCTTTTCCTATGCAGCCCCTAATGATTAGGCACATTAAAACAATGACTCACTCATTTACCACATTGAGATCTCATTCAACAAAAATTCACGGAAGGTCTCCACTGGGAGAAAAAATAAGATGTACTATGGAAAAGATGATGCATGGCTGACCTAAATATGTGAACATATCAAATACAGTATTTCCAATTAGTACTACTGGATTCTCTCATCAACTCTTAGGTAGGGATGCCAGCAGTCCGACAAACTCAGGTCTCCAGACAACTCTTGGTTTTCTAAATATAAAGAACATTGAAATGGAGCAAAACTTTTTTATTTTTGTGCTCTGGATCTTGCATGTACTCTCTCTCCTTGCAGATCAAGCTGTCGTCTGCAGAAGATCCTAAAATAGGCACATAGTCTATCAGGCTTACAAACCTACCAATCTATACAGTGGTAAAGTCGTGAGTTCTCTGGGTAACCTCTTCATAACAGAGCCACTGGTTTAGTCAAACTTTGATGAAACATTTGAAGTGCTCTAAAAACAAGTAACTGATTGGACAGAATGTAAATTACCATTAGTATGACAAATTTCTTAGCATCGAATATCCATGTAATAGCAAATTTCAAAGGAGAATTTGCAGCATTTTTGCTTTTGAGGAGTGTCATAAAACCAAATTAATTGAGGTTTTCTTCTGCTAAGACATTTAAACACTGTTTAATGCATGCACTCTTT
>NW_009259489.1:2396426-2427438 GCF_000687185.1 Egretta garzetta | reverse complement strand
AAAGCTGTAGCTAGCACAACTCCTGCTGGAATACTGCCTTAATAATTAGGGTAAGCAGAGACAAAAAGAGTGCAGTGTAACAGGCTACTCATCTGTATATTTACTAACGTTCAGACACCTTCCATCTGGAATGTCAGAACTATTCCAAGAAGGTGGTTACGTCTCTGAGAGCTGAAGCGTGGAGAACACATAGTAGCAGATTTCTGCACTACCCCTTCTCTTCATTTTATTCATCTCAGTTGGTAACGGTAAACATCAACAGCAAAAATTATCTTCCTGGTTGACTGACCAGGAAAAAGTGAACAGAAAACATAAACAAGCAACACAAAACACACCACACCTATGTTGCAACTCCATTTGTCTAACATGGTAGAGTGTAGGAAAAGTTTAAATATCAACTTTCATTATTAAAACTGGAAAAATACTGACTTTCAAGTCTGGGTATTGTTTTGTTTTTTTAAGTACATCAATAGTCTTCAAGGTTTGGGCTTTTTCTGCACATTTTACTTTCTATTTATTGGTATGAAAAATTACCTCCTCTTTCAGCGCATGTTTCTTCTGCTCCAAACAGATTTCTTTTGCACGCATCAACTGCAATGTCTCCTTAGAAACTGCATACTGAAGCTTTTCCATACGTTCCACTGCTGCTGCCCATGCTGCCTTACCAAATTTTTTCTGGTCTGCTCGCATTCGATCGTACACAGCTACAGAAGGGAAGAAAAGGCAAGACAGCTTACCAGTCCACTCTTTAGATCACTAGTAATTCTACTGCAGAAACAATGCACACATTTGTATCCAAAAGCCCACAAAGTTCTCTTAGCAGAGAGCAGTCATTCTACAGAGTAGTAACCTTCAAACAAGTACTCTTAGGATTCATGTAAATATGCAATTAGCTATGTTGATAATTTTATCACTGTAATTTCAATTTTTGTTATCCACAGAGGGACCATCCTCTGAATACATGGTACCTGCTCACTTGAACCAGCAGCTCAGAATTCTTGACTTAATAAAAATTTCTTATTAATGCTACCATGTTGTTTTAAACTGCATCCCAAATTTTTCCTTCTTCTGAAAGCCCCAATTATCAGCTACTAAGGTCTCCAGTTTCCCTTGATAACTTCTATAGTGCATTTCTAAGTTTAAACAAAGCTGCAGAGTGAAAAAAATTACAATTTAAAACAAAAATTTCAGCTTGACCTCAAATGCAGTTCTGTAAGAATACTGAATTAAATCTAAATTACATCTATCTTTTAACTCAAAATGCAGGCTGCTTCACAAAATTAGTTCAAATTAACAAATTATAATCTGATCTTAATATGCAGGGCTGAATGAGAATCTTTTCAGGAAGACTTCAGAGTACCAGGAGTCCCTTTCCTGACTCAGATTTTCTATTTCTGAGCCCCAGACAACATCTAGGCTGACACACATGAGATTTTCATCATTTTTAATATACAGAACAATCACATGATACTGTGCGCTTAGCTTTGCAAAGCAAAAGGCACAAAAGTCACACAATCAAAGGGATAGTATCCAGTCCCCAGCTGCTAGAAGATATTACATGCTGTTGTTAGGGAATAAAAAAATACCTTTATGTTCTCATGTGTTTTTCCTCTGCCATCTGTTACTATTTTGGTATGTTAAGACCACCCTGTGATAGGCAGGAGGCCAAAAAACCCCAAAACATAACAAAACAGGCAAGCAACCAGTACACCAAAGGGCTATGGCTATAAATGGTCTGCAGCCATTTCATTTCCCAGTGTTTTCCCCACAATCCCGACACAAAAAAAGCATATAAACAAAACAAAAAGTAAGTTAACTGTAAATATACATTCTTTATCAACTAATGGGGTATTTTATTTCCTGTCTTTGTCATACTAGGAACCAAGCTGATTAAATACATTTAGAATTTGCTCTAATTAAATTAATTCCAAAATGCTAGAACTGGTTTAGTCACTTTTTCAAAATAAGGTGGAGTTCCATGTTACAGTTAACCTGGGTTGTCACCAAAAATAATCATTTTGCAGTGACTGCTTCTCTTGAGGCAGATCTAGGAGTCTTGTAGGGAGAAGACAGGAAACCATCCCATCAAAAAAGATTTTGTCCCAGGGGCACAGTTCATTTATCTTGTTGCACAATCACTATCACCAAGGCAAAGAAAGAAACAGGAACCCGCAGTCACGCAGGGAAGACAGTGGGACATAAACTCTGTCAGTGGTAGCCCACAGTCAAACTAAAAGAGGTGACATGAAACCACATTGTCAGGTGTGTTTGCCCTAAGAAACTGATTATTTAAGTTAAAATGGTACAAGGATGAGAGTGCAGATGTACACAACAAGTCATATGACCTGGTATTCTGCACCACCTCTTTACTAAAACTGCTGCATTCTTCAAGCATAGAAACGCCAAGGTTATATCCATGAAGATTTCTGAACAACAGACCAGCTTTCACCAAATAGTTAAACTGAGCTATTGCTTAATATTTAGAGCTATGAAAAAATATTACTGAAAGGCAGGGGAAGACAGGAAAAGGAAATTAATTGAAAGGTAATAAACACTTACTACGGTGGTCTGCCATATCCAGTACAGAAGACAGAATCCATCAGGGACTCTGTGTTCCCTAAATCCTTTGCAAATGTACAGTGCAGCTAATACAATCACATTGAGAAAGTGGTTGTGAAGCTTATCTAAAATTTCTATTATGCTCACTTCCGATGATGTTCTGAAAAGGGTTATCAGTGAAAAATTTGAATAGACGCAGAAGAAAAAACAAATGGGAATGACAACTGCATTTTCCTCATGGAGGATTGATGAAAAAAATAAATCACAGTACAATATAGAACATGGTAAACATTAAGTAAATTTTTAAAGATCTTCTATTTGATGGATAGGATAGTATAAAATAACTACCTTTCTGTGTTTTAGCTGTTATTTCAAAGTATTTAACTGTAAGATCTTGAATAGAAAGCACAGCCATGTGGGCTTTTCTCTGCCAATCGGCATCTTCTTTTTGCAGACTCTCAATTCTTCTGGGGCCTAGGTAGTCATTCTCTATCGAGATCTGAAAATAAATCAGCCCATAATTAACAACACAATTATTTTGTTGCTATTGTGCCAACAACAACCAGTTTCATGGTGGCTAAAAAAGAATGAAAAACAAAAAGGAGAGAAAGCTATCAGCAAATCACCATTGCTTCTATTCTAACATTTTCTCCAACTCACTTTTTGATCTAGAAGTTCCTTATGTGGACTCAAAGTTCTGGAGAAAGTGTGACCTAACAGAAAAAAACCTCTCATCTCACAACTAGATCACATACTCAAATCTACATTTTCTTTGCTAGTAATCACTTTCTCAAAAAAAAATGCTCCAGCTATTCTTTCTAAAAAACCACCTATATTCTTGGACAAGAATCCAAGCCTCATGGTAAAACTGGCTAAGATAATTTTTTTTCCCTTGACGATGAAACTCGCTTTTGAAGACTTTCATGTTTTGCAAGCTTTGCTTCAGATAATGCTTTGAAACCAAGAAAATTATGACAGCTTTCACAAAAGTGGTTGTCAGAAAGCTCACAAGAAGAGGAAGAAACAGCAGAAGCCATTAACGTCAACACATCATGTAAACATCTATTTCCATCAGCTATTGCTTCAGAGTAACAGAACATAACACATTTCTACACCGTATGGCTATGTTTTTGAAAGAAAACAAATTAGTTCTTCAGAGGAAACAAACTGAAAGGAGGTCCCTAACCTACCCTGTGAGCAAGTGAGAATGAATCAGAGAGGCAAGACTCTTCTACTGGAACCATTCTTCTGTGGAAAAGTTCATAGATTGTTGTTATATTGAGTTTTGAAGAGAGTAAAGTAGGCTTATTCTGAGCAGATATAAGAAACAGGCCTGCAACTCCAGGATTTTATTATGTTTTACATAGCATACATCTCCTAAAGAAAGAAATAGTCCTCAGTGATCTTTGATACTTCCCAGATTCTTTCTGAATACAGCTGGGACAAGAATGGACAAGACTGACAGAAACAGACTTAGGCCAGGTCACATTATAGCTTAGGCAGGGATCTGTCATGTCTCTCCAGCTCTCTTTGTTAACCTTCTCCTAGGCGGACTTGTAATAGGCAGAAAAGGAAAAAAACATGAGATGTAACAACAGCAGGTTGATTAATTGTAAGAACAAAAAAAAAGTTCAAGGAGCACTACAGATGGCAAAGGCAATATACATAAAGGAAACAGCTTCATACATAACGGAGTGTTTCAGCTCAAACACTCAGCTACCTTCCTCCCACACATTCCGGGAGGCCAAACAATCAACTGCAAGCACAGCCTGCTGGATATGTTAGCTATACTGCCTGCATTTCAGCTTCATCATCCATTCAACAACTTCCCAAAGTTAGTCTTACATGTTTTAATTTAACTGTGCTCCCAGTTGGTAGCACAAAACCAGCACTATTTCCTAAAGTGTGTTATAATTCCATATGTACAGCCCCAAATATATTAAGTGGAAGCACTCAGCTGTAAAAAGGGCTTTACAATTTCACTGGTTTTATCCTAATGGATCCTGACATGGACTTTAATGTTAATACATACAAACTAACTTAGATTGGATGGTCTAGATTTCTGAAAATATCTGGAGTCTGAGACTAGCAATACCAACTACAGAGGTTTTGATTATCTTCATGAAGGTATAGGAGAATGACATACACAATTCCATAAAGACTGTAAAGGAAGTAACAAACTAAAAAGCAAATAAGGTGTTAGGACATACAAAAGGAAAACTAAACAATAACGTCATTGTACTGCAAAGTGCAGTGGTGACTGTTTTTTCCAGACTATGGAGAATGCTGAAAAAATAAGAAATATTCAGAAAAGAAAAATCATAGAAGATTAATGTTATGACAAGAGTAAGAGGAATGACTGTTTTTTTTCTCCAGACACATAACAGTGTATATAAAGGAGCATTAAAACCACTATGTTAAAGTATTTTATATTGCCAATTGACAGGATTAAGGCTAAATTGTGCATCCTGAGTTATGCCTTCCTTATTTATCCATGTCTATATTATAAAATCTTTGTTTCTGTTTCAGCTTCATTGACTAAAAAATTCACCTTCAAAAAGAAAGCTTTATTTAAAATAAACTATTATATAGTAACAACTATATAGTACACTATATGATACATAACTATACAATATACTATATAATTACATAATAATAGGAGAATATATACCTTTTATATTATAAAAAATATTACAAAGTATTTTTAAGAAGGCATAGTCTACTGTTATTTGAAAACTTTTTTTAAGCAAGTGAGCTCAAGAGTTAAAGCAAGCAGGCTTCAGTGGTTCCAGATATTCTAGATTCCTTCTGTGGACGAAAAGGGTTGGATAGATTTTGAAATCTTCAGTTAAAGAAAGCTTAATAAATACAATAGACAAAAAGTTAAGCATTTCCATCAAAAATTGATCAAAATGTAGTTGATAACTTTTATATACAGATATACTGAAAAAAGGAAAATAACGAGGACACAAGTATTAGACAAGAAGAAACCAAATTAAACACATATAAAGCCCATGAATAGGAATACTGAAAATAACTGTAACAACTGCAAATAAAGCCCTACAAGATCCAGTATAAAGTCAGCCAATATCATGAAAGCTGACAGAAAGTTTTTTTCAGACAACTACTTAAAAAGATACTAGATTTCAATGTATTTACAGATTTAGGTAAACATGCACTTGAAAAATGTACACTCTCATGATCAAGTTTTTCTGTCTTTGAAGACCTTAAGCCCCTTTCCTTGCCCTCCACAGCCTGCATAACATTACATCGAGGCCTTTTCTTTCTTACTCCTTCCCTTTCTCCATCACTGCAAAAGAAAAAAATCATCCCTCTCCAGTTTTCACTCTCCTTTACTCTAAGCCTTGCAGGGACGCACAATTTAGTATTTTCTGCATGTTTAACGTCCTTTCAGAGTTTCATCAAGATGCCTTTTTGAATGGACACTCTGATTCTGCATCTTTCTGCACCATTTCCCTCCATACCTTAATCTTAGGTGAGATCCAAGGCTGTCCTAGCTCTTGCTTCCAACTGTAATTATTACACTTGGAAGAAAAAAAAATTAAGCCACAAGGTATGGACACATTGATAACTCCCAATTTCTGCTACGAACCTGCTTAGAGGCTTCCTGAGCTGATGGCTAATCTGAATCATTGCTAATAGCGACTGATGGGTCTGTCTCTTTCCGGAACACGTATATACTTAGTGTCCATGGTTGAAAGCCAAGTTTAGTTAACTATGATTTCTGATGATGTGAGGACACATCTTCAACTACAGATATACTGGAAGAGACTTAAGAACTCTTTGAAGTGTTTCAACCTCTCCACTGAGAACTACCTTAGTACTTTTTACCCAATGTTTTTCATCAACTTCTTGGCAGCAAGTCACTAGTCTGTAACTACTGGAGGGCGTGGTTCAGAAACTGAAAGAAATTAAATTGAGCTGATTGCCATGCGAGTAATGGTACATTTTAATCAGTGCTGCTTTAGTGTCCTCCCATGTGCCTTGTGTAGCTTTGTATTCACATTTTTCACTGCAAGACCACCATGCACTCAAAAATATTACGTGAGGCTTAAAAAAACCTGCACAGTTCAAAAATCAGCTCACTAAGACATCTGTTATTCAAGAGCCAATGACAAAAACATGGATTTAGTAATACAGAACTCATCCATCTGATGTATGGGAGCAACACTACAAATTAAGATTATCAAGTACTGACATCCACTCCTTTTCCCAAAACATCTTCAGTCAGTTGACTGTGAGATTTTTTTTAAAGTACTCTCTCTAAGTATTTTTAAAGTAATTCTATTTTGCTAGCTGTTCTCATCATTAAAATTTTCTCCTTTGAACTTGTTTCATACTTTGTGAAAATACTTTTTTAACCAAAAGTTAAAATGTTCAGTGCAACATAATTTAATTCAAAGGATTTAATTTTACATATAGCAAAGTCAAATTAGTTATAAGGTTCACTGCTGCAATTCACCAACAAGTGTTAAACCAACAAATAAATTCACATATGGTTGAGCCCCAGTTGTATTTTCAGCTATACCAGTATCTGCTTAAAGGAGTTTGAAGGGGAAGCACAGTATAGACTAATAAAGCTTTCCACAATTAAAAAAAAATAATTGATGAATTATCAAGCTATATGCTGCTCTAGTATCTTATTTCCAGTGCTAGACTTCAACACTAGTATATTTAAAGTCCTTAAAGACCCTGCACAATCAAGTGAATTAACATGTCACTGAAAATAATGAATATGTACGCAATGAAACTAAGAGTGCGTTTAAATATATTTAACATATAATTACATCTTAATGTTCTCGTTTCCTGGGGATGAACTGAGAGGTAATGATGACTGTAGGCTCTCACTTGTATCAAGATATTATCAGTTCTCAGTTAAGCAAATCCAGTCCAACTCAGACCTTCAAGAATGCTTCTGTCAAAGTTTTGCTGGCATCTACATGTAGGTTATGAAACAATTTATCTTACATCTCATCTTTAGTCTAATACCAAACACATTAAAAAAAAGAAAGAAAAAAAAAAGCATGAAAAAAGAAAGCTTCCCACTGATTTCACCTAGGGTTTGACCAAACACAGTGCCTACTCAACATGGTTGTGAAGTACTGTCCACAGCCCTAAGACCATAAAAATTCAAAGTAGCAAAGTAGCTTCTTTCTCCCTATGAAGGCCATTGAACACAACTCTTCATACATAAAAGGCTTTGTATTTTTGCTCATGAAGAATCTTGAAAGATTTTTTTTTTTTGAATAACAAGATTTGGTATCCTGTATCAAAGAACACTTTATATCTTACTCTTAAAGAGCTTAAAGCTTGATCATATTAACCAGTCAGTTAGTTCTATAGCCAAATATCAACCACTAACTGTCCCTCCCCTCCATACTCTCAGAAAAAGACTGCACTATATATAGAGGATCTGACAAAATTAAGGTTTAACTATCTGAAATCTAAGGCACCAGAGCACAGGTATCTACTCTGCTTCTTCCAAATTTCGGAAGAAGTATTTCACTTCCAGGTCTCCAGCTACTGATGTCTACTACTTCCCAACTTTCTGCTATGGCAATGTATATATTCTTAACATACAAAAATTTGATACATTTTCACAGGGAAATGATCTATTTTGATAAAAAATTCGTGGCTATAAATGTGAAACATTCTTAGGATCAGAAATATTACAGCTTTTTTTAGTTCATTAGAAGTCTCATTTCTAGCAAAAAGAGCATCCTAAAATCCATGTGGAATTAAGAATTAATTATAGATAAAATCATCTATAAATTGTCCTGTGGTTGGAAAAATAAACAGATAGCCCCAAAAATATAATACAGCATTTGAATATCAAGCTTTACTTGCCTGATGCCTATGTTACATCTGAGAGTCTGAAATCACAAGAAATGGACCAGAAACCTAAACAGTGAAATTAACACGCTAAAACTCACTGGCTGAATGTCTTTACATAGTATTACATCTAAACCAGCAGCATCCAGAAATAATGAAACTTAATAATGCCTACACAAATTCAGCACAGCTTTTATGTGTATACAAATTATAACACTGTCTTCAATTCCTTTATTATACCTTCTCCAGCATTTAGAGAACATAATCATAGTTCTGACTGTTTGGCTGGCTTATCAATATAACTTTTCACACTTACCTTACAAAACATTGTCATACTAGACACACAGAATATGTCTAGTAAGCATATCTTACATTTTAATCTTGAAATGAGTACAGACTTGCTTCTTTGATGAGCATTTCTCAATTTGGCAATGCCATTAATTACAAATTGGCTTTTATTTGTGTGTCCCCCATAAAGGCCTTGGGGCAAGCAGGATTATTCCCCTATCACATACAGTAAAAAAATCTAAGTCCCAAATACTGCTGTCCTTTCAGTGTCCAGTTTTTTCAAGAATGCATGATATCTGGTAAGCATTTTGTCATGCTCAGAGGGAGGTCTCCATGGATTTAAGCAGCACTTACAAATGTTAGGCATTTCTATGAACAAAACTATGTTTCTGAAGCTGGGAGCCCAAAAAATGAGAAACATATCACTACTGAATGTATTGTTCTAGAGTCAGATGGACTGTCCATCATTAAATAGAAATTTTGGTGTCAGTCAATTTTCCAGGCTGGCACTTCGCTTCATAAAAAGCCACCCTTTTCTCCTTCCATAATCTTCTACCTTTTTAAGTTTCCCAAATTCAGCAATATTTAAGTGCTTCACAATACATCCCTGATTCCACACCCATATTAAATAATGCACCTTCACACTACAATGAGGCAAATAAACCTGAAAAAGTAACATAGAATCAAGTTAAAATATAAAACGAAAAAAAAATACTTCTATCATGTCTATCATGGACAACACTAACCTGCATTTGCAAGCTTCTAAATGGTTTGACTTTGTTATGAACTTTCGTTCTGGGTTGTTTTGTTTGGGTTTTTTTTTCCCCCTCAAAAAAAGGAATCTGCAGAGAATACAGCTGTCCTACTCTAATAATCCTCCACTGAGCAGATAGAATTTTGTGTTTGTTCTTCACTTCCCTCCTGTAGGCTTGTCTCTTGCTAAAGGTTTCACAGCAACAGCAGAAATTTAACACCTATGATATATATTCCAATTTTTATGTCTTGCTCCAAAAGGAGCAATACACTATACATTCTCTCAAAGATTACAGGCAAAGCAATTAATTCCTCCTAAACTTGTTCTAAAAACTGACAAAATGAAACTGATTAAAATACTTATTAAACCCCCCAAATTCTTGAAAAACAAAGTAAAATAACCTTCCCACAAATCCAAAACAGATACCTAATAAAGGTCTAAAAATGTTAAATAATTGCAGAAGGCAATTGCAATCTTGACTAAATACTGATATTTGTATTCAAGCTTAATTATCTAACTTATTTTTTCATTTTACTAACACATTCTGCAAGTTCCTTCTTCCTTACCCTGCCCTACATCCAAACTTTATCTTTCTCCTTGCCACTCTCTATATGTTAACAGTATTACATGTTCACAGCTCCCATTTCATTGAGGTAGTAAGCATCAGAAATACTTCTGTTATGCATGAAAATGGAGGTAACCCCAGTCACCAGGGTTTTTAGAAACCTAAGGATCTTTGTTCCATTATTAAGCCTGCCAGAAAAACATACACAGCAAGTTAACACAAACCATTTCATGCACAAGTTCTATTTATAAAACAGTTCTTCTACCCTAGCTACCCAGCGTAATACATATTTTGTCATCATAGATACAAGTACTGTTTTCTCTCAAACAATTAAATGAAAAACAAGAGATGGCATCTTTCTCTACCACATAATACAGATGACCAAGTTTTATAACTCAAAAATTGCCAAGTTAGGAAGAGAGCTTAATGTACATTAGATGCAACTGTGTATGAAATAATCAACCACAGAACACGCCTCTGAAGTTTACTGTCATGGTTTAATCCCAGCTGGCAACTAATCCCCACCTAGCTGCTCGCTCCCTCCCCCCACCCTGGTGGGATGGGGGAGAGAATCAGAAGAGTAAAACTGAGAAAACTCGTGGGTTGAGATAAAGACAGTTTAATAGGTAAAGCAAAAGTCACACGCACAAACAAAGCAAAACAAGGGATTCATTCACTATTTCTGAGCAGGCAGGTGGCTCAGCCACCTCCAGGAAAGCAGGGCTCCATCATGCGTAACAGTTACTTGGGAAGACAAACGCCATCACTCTGAACATGTCCCCCTTCTTTCTTCTTCCCCCCAGCTTTCTATGCTGAGCATGACATCCTGTGGTATGGAATATCCCTTTGGTCAGATGGGGTCAGCTTTCCTGGCTGTGCCCCCTTCCCAACTTCTTGTGCCCCCCCAGCCTCCTCGCTGGTGGGGTGGAGTGAGGAGCAGAGGCCCTGACTCTGTGTAAGCCCAGCTCAGCAGTAACTAACACATCCCTGTGTTCCCAACACTGTTTGCAGCACAAATCCAAAACATAGACCCCTACTAGTTACTGTGAAGAAAATTAACTCTATCCCAGCTGAAATGAGCATATTTACCAAGGTTATTCTTTCAGGAAAAATCAAAAATGAGGTATTTTAAAACTGGAATTCAAGAGATCACTGAGGTTAAAAAAAAAAAATCACAAAAACAAAACCCCAAACCAAAACACAACTCTTAATTCATATTGCCTACTCAATATGATATTTATTTTTTCTTGTTTGGCAAAAGAACAAAAAAATTAATATTTTCCTCTGCTACAAATTCAAATAAAATGGGAACTATTTCATCATGCTTTGAAGAAAACTTTTTATTAAATGTAGTGTTCATAATCTAACTGTATAATACATCTGAAAAAAAATATTCATCCCAATTCTCTATGCAGCAACATTTATCATTCAGGAGCAAAAAAGCACTTTTAGTTCAAATATCATCACATTATCTCACTGAGTTAGTTCACATTGCTGAACTTTCTGAAAAATTACTTTATGAACACAGCAATAGCTCAAAATAAAACTAGTTTTGGAATTGTAAATCCTCTTGCCTGCCTCCCTCATTCTATAATCAAAAGAGAAGAAGAGAATCAAAATCAGAGAAAACCACTGTATTTTTGAATTGAAACCAATAAAAACAATGTTGGCTAACTGAACAAGGTGCCAAGCTGAGATAAATCGACACTTGCAATACAGATTAAATGAAACAAACCAATTTTAGCTTTTATGTTATAACACACATATTAGAAGAATGAGAAGGCTAGTCTTAATAATCTGCACAGGAACTAATGATTTTATCAAAAGCCCTTCCAAGATGCAATAAAGATGACATCTGTTACTTCTGGTTAAGTATTTAAAACTAGAATCAATATGCATTATAAGGCAGTTCTCCCAAAATGTAGTATTCTTCAGCTAGCTATACTTTTTTAACTCTTAGGAAAATATACTGGTAAAGTGTTACAACAAATTACATACTTCTAATATGCTTCCATGTTTAAGTGTTTCAGAACATTAGATGAGAAGCTACTGAGTTCTTAAAGTTTATTAGATTGTCTCAGAAAACTAAAATGAAAAGTAACTTCCTGTATAGTCTTTTAAAAGAATTAACAATAGCATAGATACTGTACATATGTCTCTTCTATTTTATATATTAGTCAGTATTCCCAGTAATCACAAAATTTTAAGTTTCACCTATTAAATTCAGCAATGAATTTGAACAGTAAAACACAGTAAGTTAAACAGGCAATGGTTAACTACATATGTCACCGACAGTCTCAGTCTTCAAAAGCACTGAGTGGAGAAACCAGGAAAATAGGGTTAACCTCTACTGGAGAAACCATCACTGCATATACTATACAATAAAAGTAATAAATAGTAAATAGTAACTAAAAAGCACGATTTCCCCCATTAATAAGAAGCTCTGTTACCTTTACCATACCTTTATCTGCTGTCTTCTAAGCATTGCCAGTTCCCTCATATCTCGGAATGGCTGTAGTAAGTACTGGTAGAGCTCCGTGGTAGCCTCTGCAAGACTACTGTAGGCTTCATCTTCCATTTGATACAGTTCAAGCAGCTCTACCATGCTTTCTGTGTTCTTATGTTTTTCCAGAAGCTGGAGAAAAAGCCCAATTTTAGTGAACATGTTCAAACATTCTTGCTAAATGTGACAGTCATTTAAAATTTGTTTTAACCTATCCTCTTGTATTATCTTCCCTCTCCCACAAAATCATCACTCGGGCAAACAAGCAAACAAAAAATTCTTAATCCCCACCCACATCTTGAATTTAGCCAGTCAAACATGAGCAACATCTCTGATAACCTTAACTCAAAATCTGCAGCACAAAACCTCTGGAAGGTAATGAATATGAGCGCACAAAAAGCAACTAAGTACAAGAAGATATGCTACTTCACATATTTCCCACTTTCAGTTGTCAGGGGGCAGGATTTCAGGAAAGGACACAAAAGAGAAGTCACATTTTGATCTCTCTAGGTTTTTTTGGTGTTTGGGGTTTTTTTTGCCTGTCTGTACTTTGGGCCCACACAGCCGCGTTGTATCAGTGGAGCGTCAGACACAGACAGGAGTATATATGAAACAGTGATCTGCATTTCTGGTAATTTCGACTTCTGGTTTATGATTTTGGCCTAGACAGTTTAGGCATGAAATTTCAAATGCACAAAGTTTCCATTAGATTTTTTTTAAAGGAAATCATCTAAGTATTATAAGCTTTAAAAAAAATACTTAAAGTAATTTGTTTTAATACATACAAGAAAACACAGCAACAGAGGAGTCTGTCCATTCCTTCTTTTAGTTCTTATGGAGCCAAAAATTCATCTGTTTGTACAAATTTGCCACAATGTATGTTTTTAATCTATATGCTTGTTTTGCATCTATTTTGGGCATTTGCCTGGGCAGACCTCACACGCTGCTGAAAATCTTTTACCATTTCTAAAAAAATATTGAACTGTTTAATAAAACCTAATCTCACACAGACATGTGGAGTACTTGACATATTTACAAAGACAAGATTATCCGAAATTAATTCCCCTCTTATGTAATTTTCAAAGTCAAAGTCTCTTGTCCTTTATATTACCATCTCATTCACAGTCCAAGTTTTTTAAACTTAACATAGATTAAGAACACTATGGAATAACCACATTGTATCTTTTATATGTTCATTCAAGTTGGATGCCAAACCTACGTGAAATACTCTCAGTATACTCAACTGCATCAAGAATTGTAACTGGAAGACAAAATAGAAGGAACTGCAGATTAGAAATTGAAGCTTTGGTCAACAGTCCTTTGGTGTCTGGTTCATTTATATCCCAGGACAGTCAAGAGAAATCTTGATTACCTTACTATCTATTCAGTTTGCTCCATTACATTTATATTATTATGCTGTGTTTCAGTTACCTGACCAGATAAAAAAAAAGTTCTCCTTCATCATTTAAAGTTTGCTTCTGAAGATCCCCTAACCCCACCTGGGCTTCCTTTGAAGCACTAAATATTGGCCAAGATTAGGGAGAGGATGTGGAGCAGAATGCAGAGAGTCTCACAGTAGCTTAATTTAAATGTTCAGCATTAAAATGATGGCCAGATGACACACCAGGAAGAGCTTTCCCTCAGCAAGGCTTAGCTAGAGATGAAAGGTCTGGGAGAGATGGTGTAAGAACAGATGTGACAGTCGTCAGCAGCATGAGGCAATTTGCTGTATTACCTAAACAATTTCACCTAGGAAGTTGTTCCTATTGCAAGGTCATTTGTTATGCCCTTCTGCTCTCTTCCAGCAGCACGTAATATTTGGTGGTATTTGAGTTCTCACTGAGAGTACTGGGTAGTGGTTCATGGCTTGCAGTCTGTAAAATTGACAATTTATGAACTTTCAGAGTCAAACACACATAACCTAACCTGAAATTACAGGGACAGAAGTCATCCCAAGATGCTCTTGGGTCTGTCCCAAGTCCCTGTGGATTTCATGCAGCCCACTAGCTGTTTTAACCAGGTACTCTATGAAGCCACCTTCTTCTTTAGCTCCTCTTGCTCATTGCTAGTGCCTAAAATGAGAGTTGCCATATTCAAGCCTTATCCTATTTCCTCCTGGCACTATCAGAAAACCCTCTTGCAGTCCCAAAGCTGCAATTATCCTTCTGTCAACATACTGAAAAATCAAACCTTTCTTCTCAAGCTACCCATTGCAAGAAGGGTCTCTATTATTAGCAGCAGCTCTACAGCACACTGTAATGTTTAATTCCTTTTTAATTGCTTAGGCTATTAGTATCTTCTTACTAAATAAGTTTACACATGTGTTTCATACTGAAACCCTGCTATTCTAGTAGGACACAAATCCTAGAGGGCAACAAAAAATGACAAAAATTAGAGACAACTTATCACCATTTAAAGGAGAATCTTAGAGTAATCTCATTCCAGGAACAGAACAATACAATGCAGGGTTGGTTTTTTTTCCCCTTTACAGGTAATTCTTAAGGCCTACTTAATAGTTCTAATTTCCTGGAAGACAGTCACAACTTTGCAGAAGTTACAGTGAAAGCACCAGGAAATAAAGGACCATTTCAAGTGTAGCAGTACAAAGACATCTTAAGGACACTAAAAGCAAGTATCTACTTATAATTAGTTGGTTGTTCAGTGAAAATCATGTCCATCACTGGAAATGGCATGGATAAAGTAACAAATTATCATTACATTGCTGCACATACAGAAGATGCCCATTTAGGGCATTGTTTCAAGGTCTTGTCCATGTCCAGTTCTATTTGATCTGCTGCTGGTGTTACCCCAAACCTAAACCTAACCCTCAGCTCCTTTAAAAATACCAAACCTCCAATAAAAAAGACAAGTGAGGGGAGGTTATTCAAACAGAATATATATATTCTTAAATTATTAACACAAGGTAAGCAACCATTCTTCCTAAGGCAATGATGCACACAGAGTTCACTTCCTGTGCCTAATGAAAACCTTTCATCACCATTTTCATTCAGAAATTTCATTTAAACTATAATTGCCAGAAAAGACATAACAAAACATGAAAACTGATTTGGAAACCAAGGAGTATCACCTTACTTCATTCGGAGCAAAGGCCAAAGAACTACTGAATAGGGATATTCTTCAAAACAGGTAGGAAGGTTACCAGCCTGCGAGCACTGGTTACCTACAGCCTCATTACTACCCATGCATCTATTAACACGTTCTTCTATAGGCTCATTCAGACAGTGTTTTGCAGAAAAACTTCCGAACGTTAACCTTCCTTCCAAATGTTGTAAACCAGCTCAAAAGTGCATTGAAATTATTTTGTCCTGTCAGATCAACACCATAAAATTGCTGCCTCAAATTTCACTTGGGTTAAAAGTTACAAGGAGAGAAAGAAGAAACTGAAGAAATGTGGGGAAAAAAAAAAAAAAAAAACACCACAACAAAACCCTCCCCAAAAAACAGTTTTGAAAAACAACACAGAGATAATATGTGCCCAGGTGGCCAAGGCGGCCAATGGCATCCTGGCTTGTATCAGGAATAGTGTGGCCAGCAGGGCTAGGGAAGCGATCGTCCCCCTGTACTCGGCACTGGTGAGGCCGCACCTCAAATACTGTGTTCAGTTTTGGGCCCCTCACTACCAGAAGGACATTGAGGCACTGGAGCGTGTCCAGAGAAGTGCAACAAAGCTGGTGAGGGGTCTGGAGCACAAGTCCTGTGAGGAGCAGCTGAGGGAACTGGGGTTGTTTAGCCTGGAGAAGAGGAGGCTGAGGGGAGACCTGATCGCCCTCTACAACTGCCTGACAGGAGGCTGTGGCGAGGTGGGTGTTGGTCTCTTCTCCCAAGTAACAAGCGATACAACAAGAGGAAATGGCCTCAAGTTGCACCAGGGGAGGTTTAGATTGGACATTAGGAAAAATTTCTTCACAGAAAAGGTTGTCAAGCATTGGAACAGGCTGCCCAGGGAAGTGGTTGAATAACCTTTCCTGGAGATATTTAGAAGATGGGTAGATGAGGTGCTTAGGGACATGGTTTAGTGGTAGAATGGCAGTGTTAGGTTAATGGCTGGACTTGATGATCTTCAAGGTCTTTTCCAACCTACACAATTCTATGATTCTATGTACACAGTTTAAAGGAATACAGAAACTATAATACAAACTATTCTCTCTCACTTTTTGGAACAGATATGATTTACCAGTCACCAAGCCTTCACCAATATGACGTGGTATGAACAGAAGACTGAGAGCTTTGATTCTGCTTGTAGACAGAGCCTTGCAAGCCTGATGAAGAGTCCAGACTGCTTTATTACCACCAGTCCTAAAGGGCCACTGACATAGAAGACAGATGGTGCCAAGGTGGCTGCATAGAGAACCTCTCCTACTTTGCTCTACAAAGCAGTCCTATGGAAGCTTTCCTATTCTGGATCAAGGTCAGCTGAAGCATTTTTTTAGCTGGCTGCCATTCAGACAGTATTCAGACTATCAGGTAACAATAATGCTGGGTCTAGCACAGAATCCACTGAATTAATAATGTCATAAGGCAAACCAGGCCCTCCATAGACTCACAGGTAGTTTAACTGTGTATGTTCCAATTTTCACACAGGCAGTACATAGACGACACACTATATTAGAAACATGAAAATTCAGCTTTTAGTAAGATGGAGACATAGGTTAAGCTGGCTGAATGCCTAAATCAACCTGGTACGTTAAAACCATGCCGGTTTTGAGGTATTAGCATAAAAATACATGAACAATTTTTGTATCATCTTTTATGCTCCACTCATGATTAATTCTCAGCACAGACATTCAGTGTCACTGTTTATTTACTTCAACAGTCTCAGTATGAATTTTTGACTTTCACAATTTTTTAATTATATTATTTAAAGTGGGTGGAGGACGGTAGAGTAATATCCTGTACAGGCCTGACTAGTACAGGCCTGACTATACCCACTGAATACTGCATTTTTTTTAAGAATCATGTTTCACAGATGTTACATTGTTCACAACTAAATGAATCCATATATTTTAGGCAACTATTATGCAGATAGACTCTAACCAGCAGGAAACATTTTTTTCAATTTAACAGCACATATATTTGAACTATATAATAATGATTATTTCTGTCTTCAGTGTTTTTTAAAAAATTATTTTGTCCATAAAGCTTTAAAAGCATTACAGCAAACAGTGCAAATATGTGCAGGTTGACCTCAGCTGGAAGTATAATCCAAAGCTTGATTTAATCAGTGAAGTGTCGAGTCTCACATTTCCTTTGCTATTATTCCCAAAACCTTCCCTGTTATTCCTATTTTATTGTGCGTATTTTGTAAAAACATTGCAATATGACACATATCCATTTTTAGCTAAAACAGGCCATAAAGGTATTTCTCAGTCTTTTACTAAGCTTCTTCATATTTTTGGAATAACAGTAATTACAGAATACCCTATTTTCTATTAATTTAGATTCTTGAAAGCCTGATAGTATTACTTGCTGTTTCCAGGATGAATTCTAAAGACTTTTAATTGAAGCAGCACATTTAAGATCTCAGGTAAAACTAAGGATTAGTTGTTTTCAGAGAGAGGTACAGTACTGCAGACAAAGCAGTTTTTAGATCCTCCGTCCTTTCCACTTAACAGGAGTTCTAAGAGAAAAATACCAAATCCTCTTGCTGATACACTTGGAATAGTCTGCAGTGAGCTCCAGAAAATGAGTTCCAAAGAAGTAAAGCCCCAGAGTACACAAAATTCAGATGCAAAATTTTAGCAACTGAAATTAGACTGCAATTTCTTGTATCAGAACATGCTTAAACTTGTTTAGATTCTCCCTTTTTAAGCTATCTTTAATCAAACAAACAAACAAAAACATTGTTAAAAGCAAACACACTCCCACATGTCCTGGTAATGAGCAGGAGTCTCAGCTACATGAAATCTGTACTACAGGCAAACTGCTTTTATCTCTTTTACACACGTCCTGTATTTAAATGTCACCTGTTGTGGTTAAAAGATCAAGCCTTGCCAGGACATTTAGCTTTCTGTTTGCATGACTGCATTGCCATAAACAATCCTTAGACTTGTAGTATCAAAAGACCATTTGCATTCTTGTAGCAGGTGAATGCCCCAGTAAGGGACCAAAGCCTGACTCTCCAATACAGATCTAAAATACATTTTAGATGTATTGTTGCATCTGTTGCAACAAATGGACTGTTGGTGCAGAACTCATCTAAGAGAATACAAAAGATGAACCCAGAGTTGGGACAGCAGAAACAAATAAGGTAATACCTGCCAGCATGGTAAGTGCTGGAACCAGCACTGCATCTGTCTAACCTCTTAAGATTAAAAGAAGACACAAACAAGTGAGTTCTATATTAAACTTATCTGGAAGCCACACAGTTTATAATTGGTACATAAAGCAATCATCCACCTGCTGACTAGACAAAACAGTCCAATTTTTTCAACCAGGCTTCTGAAGACAGGGAATTGGAAGTGTATGCCAATGCATTGCAAAGGTTATTGTGTGGATTTTGGGGGGATTTTCTGAAGGGCTGTTTACAGAAGATTAATTATTTATAATTAAAATAATAAAGCTAAACACACACATAAACCACACATAACAAATAAGACCGAAGTTTGCAATTATTCTAAGAAACAAAAAGCAAACACATATGCACACGAAACCAAACCCAAAGAAGATACTGGAAAGTAAAATACAGAGTGTATAAAGCACAAGAAATAAAGAGAAACACTTCCATAAAACGTGTCTTCTAGGTCTCTGAAGAGCTACTCATATCAAGCAAGCCACATTATTCTTCTTTAAACCCTGTTTAAAACAGTCTTACTACCTGCATGCAGAGAGCCTGTGTATCTTAGTACATGTGTCCAGAGATGTACTGGGTTTACATGGCACAGTTTTGGTAGCAGGGGTCTCCAGGGGTGGCTTCTGTGAGAAGCTGCTAGAAGCTTCCCTCATGTCCAACTGAGTCAATGCCAGCTGGCTCCAAGATGGACCTGCTGTTGGCCAAGGCTGAGCCCATCAGTCACGGTGGTAGCACCTCTGGGATACCACATGTAAGAAGGGGAGGAAAAACTGCTGCACAATAGCAGCCAGAGAGAGGAGTGAGAATATGTGAGAGGAACAATTCTGCAGACACCAGGGTCAGTGCAGAAGGAGGGGAAAGAGGTGCTCCAGGTGCCAGAGCAGAGATTCCCCTGCAGCCCCGGGTGCAGCCCACAGTGGGGCAGGCTGTGCCCCTGCAGCCCAGGGAGCCCACAGGGGAGCAGATCCCCACCTGCAGCCCGGGAAGGACCCCACGCTGGAGCAGGGGGGTGCCCGAAGGAGGCTGTGACCCCGTGGGAAGCCCGTGCTGGAGTAGGCTCCTGGCAGGGCCTGTGGAGAGAGGAACCTCTGCAGGGGACCCACATTGGAGCAGTCTGTTCCTGAAGGACTGCACCCCTAGGAAAGGATGGAGCCACGCTGGAGTTCATGAAGGACTGCAGCTTGTGGGAAGGACCCACACTGGAGAAGTTCGTGGAGGACTGTCTCTCGTGGGAGGGACCCCATGCTGGAGCAGGGGGAGAGCGTGAGGAGGAAGGAGAGGCAAAGACAATGTGATGAACTGACTGCAACCCCCATTTCTCATCCCCCTGTGCCACTCAGCAGGGAGGAGGTAGAGAATTTGTGAGTGAAGTTGAGCATAGGAAGAAGGGAGGGGTGGGGGGATGAAGTTTTTAATATCTGTTCTTATTTGTCATAATCCTACTCTGATTTGATTGGCAATAAATTAAATTAATTTCCCCAAGTCAAGTATCTTTTGCCCAGGACAATAACTGCTGAGAGATCCCCCTGACCTTTTCTCAATTTTCTTGCCCTATCAGGCTGAGGAGGGGGAATGATAGAGAGCACACCAGAAGGCTAAGACCAGCACTTTGCAGATTGCCTGGCCTCATATCAGTTATCTTTGTTTATACTTAGGTTAACAGCTCCTAGGACAGTAACAATTACTTTTATCAAGTCCATTTACACTGCCTACCAAAACGCACCTCATTTTGGTGGTGCCCTACGTGTAACACAAGTCTGTAGAAACAGAAAAGAACTGAACTGGGTAAGAAAAATTGAAGTAGTATTTTAACGTAGCCAAGTGAGCCAAAACATTATTTCCATGTGTGCATCATTACTGAACAATGCAACTTCTCTCCTCCCACCCAAAATTCTAAATAGAAATCTCAGCAGAACTGTATGCATATATATAACTTGTTGGAATATCACAAGGCTCAGATTCAAAACTGCCAACTCTGACAACAATGTATGGCACACCAGATCTCTTCTGAAAGCTCAAGAGGGAGATGTCAACAATTAAAAACTATGCATCTCCTTTTCTGTAAACAAGACAAACATACATGTAATATCATGGTAAAGTTGCTTTTATTTAAGATGGTATTTGTCTGATCACCTTACCTTGCTGTGTGATGTGGCTGTGCCACTCCCGAGTTACACTATCATGCCAAATGAGTGCCTATAAAAACCAGGTATTTGTTTCAATTTATCATATTACTTGGAATAGCATAGCTACAAATAAGCTACAGAAATCATAGCAAACAAGGGCTAATTGCATAGGAGTGCTCATTTTACAGGAGTGCAAGGCTTTTTTCTGCTGTTAGTAACACAGAAATAAATTTTTACACTGTAATGTAATTTGATGAATAAAATAGATCTGTTTACTATATTTCAAAGTTATGGCACTCTGGGACTCCTTCCCTTTGGAAAGGGGCAAAATAACTAAAAGATAAAGTCACTAATGAATGACTGATCAGTTGGAACACAGTAAAGTCTAACAAAAAGACTTCTAGGCAACACCTCACCCTGAAGGCTTGGCAAAGAGCTGATTTTACACGTCCTAATGAGTTCTAAGTAATTTTCTTCTGCAGGAGACTGATCGAAAAAAAATGCAAAGCCAGAAAACTGAGAACATACAAAAGTGTTCACTCTGTGCCATAAAATACATTAACTTTTGGTCCACAGGCCCTGTTCTTCAGTGCTTCTGAACTGTGCTATTAGGAAAACATATTCAAGGGCCTCAAAACTGGTAACTGTCTAAAGAAACTAATACTTGCATGCAATGAATACATTTACTTAGCAGATATTACAATGCTACTCTTAAAACCCGTCTTTGTGTAAGGTTTGCAATGTCTGAATGCTGGCCTAGCCAAATACCCACTCCGCTAAAGAACAAATGTTCCTTTATGAAAACAAAGGTGAAAATTTGATGGGAAGAAAAAGGATTTATGAGGCATAATCAATTTCCCTCTGAAGTCATCTTATGGGAATCATAACAGCAGCACTGAATTAGTTGTCTTACCAGTTTTACAATGCATTTGGCATGGCAGAAGATATTCTCAAATGTCTGATAAACCTGTTAGACTTTTAACGATCTAATTCGAAGTGGGTAAAGCATTGTGACAGTACCAGATTCAAAGCACTGGTATGGGTGAATTTACTTTTTAAAGTGGAACTGAGCTAATGGCTTGCTCCTATCAAAAGGAGAGCCCACTTTCCCATCCCCTCTTTGATCTCTCCTTCCAACTCCACCCCTGTTCCTTGTTCCTTCTGCTCTCAGGTGCCCTCTTCCTCCACCACACTGGCTTTGGCATTTTTCAGACCCTTCAATGAAAAAACTGAGCATCTGACAGAAAGCTATTTCTGTAGTTTCTCTTGGATTAACTTACTGAGTTGAATCAGCACACGGCAAGCACAAAGAAGCACAACAGGAAGGAACACAAAGCTGAAGGGGGGAGGACAGAAAGTAATAGTATCCCCCCCACCCCCACCCGCTTTCAGCATCAGCAAGCTGATGATCCAGTTCTTCAGCTCCCATCAACAACGCAACCACCTGTAAACCCTGGACAACAGCTAACTCAAATGGCCCTGTGTGTGGTTTCCCAAGGCTGGTGTAGTTCAATACTGTTTCAACCTTACCTTTACAGCACCTGATACAATGGCGAAATCACGGAAAGGCAGGTGTAAGAAGGAAACGGCATCACACATGACTAAAGGCAATTTTTAAAGTTTCTACGCTAAAATAATGGGGTTCTTTATTTAAAAGTTCAATACAACACCCAAAAAGCCCAATAGAAAGAACACATTTACAGCCCCACTAATACTGACAAAAGGCTACATAAAATATCAAGAATCTCCTGAAATCCCGTATCGTGCACACTATTTTTCCTCTTAACAACAAATGTTGTTTAAATAACAGGCTATTAAATCACTTCCATAACAGCACATTTCAGACAAAAGCAATATATATTAGTATCAGGCAAACACAGACTTGTAGTCTGTGGTGCTACCCATTTGAGTTGGTTTTGTTCCTGTTTTCATGGAGAAATGACGGGGAAAGGTTACACAGTATAAATGTTATGGAGAAGTAAAATCCATGTGTGATAAAGCAGCACGATAAAACACAGTTGAAATAATACATACCATTTGCCCATTAATTCAAGTCTTCCAGAACAACTCCAATACCGCAAGTAGTTTGGGATTTTCTAAACTCCTCCCACATATGGATTTTTTGCTGAATTATACTACTCGTAAGTGACAAAATGGTACAACTCAAAATTCTGATATCTGATGATTATAAATAAATATCACATTACTGAAAGGCTTAAGAATTTGGGCTCTGAAGCCACAGTGCTATTTGTAGAAAAATTATAAACTTTCAGAAACTTCTAGAACTGATCTACAGATTTTTTCCCTCAAAAGTTTCACAACTGAATTAATACTTTTGTTTCTTTTTCTGTTTTAAAATTTTCTTTAAAACAGTTATAAAGCACACAAGTTTGGGGTTTGTTTTTTGTTTTGTTTTTTTTTAAAAAAAAGCCCTAATCAAAATTAGTTTTATTTTATGCATGGTGTTTAACTAGAAAACCCAAAGAAGTTCCTTCCAACATAATAATCTATGATTCTAAGTTCTTGAAAAATCTTTTACAATACCCTCTCCCTAAAGTAGCTAAAAACAAGTCATGATGCAATGCTGTTATGTGAAAAGTTGTGCTACTACTAATTTTAGATGACCCACATAAATTGTCTGCAAGTCATCACAAACAAATGCTAATTGATTATTTAAACAACATTTTTCAAAGGAATAACAATCCAGTTCCCTCACACCAATATCACAGCATTTTTTCCAAAAGAAGGTCATAGAAACATTTGTCTACAAATGCATTTTGGAAAGTACTGTAACAGTAGCATAAAACAAACAAAAATTTCCATTACCATTTCAGAAAGCAGAGGTACTCAATTTACTTTCAGAAAAAATAAAAAAGGTTGCTGAAGGACTGGAAGTGTTCTGTAACAGCTTTCCAGAAGCAACTTGTTGACAAAAATGTCCACTACGCACTCTATTTTTCCTGAATGGGTAATGTTTGTCTGCCCCACATGTAACAAAAAAACAAACAAAAAACTCAATCCATAAATTTGATAACTTTTACTATATAAATACCACAAACAGAAAAGAATAGATAGAAAGCAAACCCAGAGATAGGGTCTTTACAGTAGAATGTTTTTAACTGAAAACAACTTCTGCCAAAATGTTTGCAACTGGTGAGTGGAGTCATAGGCAGACACACCGCTAGCATTCTATTTACAGCTACTCTGAACAGCTCCAGATGATGATTTTCAGAGACTAGCTTCACCCTTCTGCCTATGACCAGAAAGTTAATCCAAAAGTAAAATCCAAACTGCACAACTGAGCCTTTAATAAGGTTACTAATAATAATGGACACAGTTGACAAGAAAAAGCTAGTAAACAAGGAGACATCTGTGGAGACATTTCAAGTTAACATCTACCACTGTCTGTTAAAATTGTTCATGAAGTTTTCAGACAAATTAATAAAGATTTGGTTCATATTTCAGACCCAAATTCTTCAGAAAATGGAAATTTGCCAAGTTTCAACAATAAAGTAATTAAAACAAAACCACATTTCCCTTATTAATTTATACATCTTATGACTGGAAGACACTATGAGAACAGCCAATCTCCTGCCCAACAAATTTGACTATTTTCTTCATTTTTATAATCCTGTTTCAAGTTATACAAGGGCTTCAGCAATTATTCTTAAAGACTAACCTATATTCTAGCAAGTAGCATCACCAGATTTCTGATCAGATCATACTGTTTCTTCCCGTAAGGGCACAATTCTTTTTTCACCATTCACAATGCATTCTTACATGTTTTCCATTAAGCAGCACTGCACTCAAAGCAGGGATTTTTAGTGAACTATCCAAGATTTTTGTTCGGAATGGCTACAGCAATGTTAGTACTATGCAAGATGTATGAGTAATTCAAATAAATTGTTCCAATGTATATTAACTTTGGCTCCCTTCCTCAAAAACTCTAAATCTTCTAATCTAGATCAGTACACACTAGACGGTTAAACCTACAGCTGCTTTATAGGCCCCTTCCCCAGAGCACTATCATGCTGAATATCAGTAGCAGGACAAAACTTCTGGACACTCAATTATTAACACAGTAAAATGTTTACAAGAGCAGAGTATCTTATTTACAAGCTCTTACTACATAGTAAATTAACAACAACTTGTGGCATATTTTAAAAATAAAGTCAATTTATTTTAACTAGGGTTGGTTGGTTTGTTTTCTGTGAAAGAGAGAAGAAACACTTTAGCTGTTATATTACTTGCAACTCCTGAATACCCTAGTTGCTCAAAGTCCCAAATTGTTTTAGGTGCAGGTTCCTCTATAGAGTTCAATTCATGTTAATTTGCTTCTCTTGCTTTTGTATGGTACTAAAAAAATAGGTTGTGGCATGATAGACTCACCCACAGTAGAATTACAGTTTCACCAAATGTTAATAGTTGATTCTTCTTTGGAGAAAATAAAGGAAGAAGATGACTGAGCCTATTTAGAAGATACTCTCAGCTGCTAAAGCAACAGGCTCAACATCCCACAGTCCCACCTTATTCCACTGCCAACTCCTATTTAGCAGATAGAGGTCTAAGCAACAGCTCCGAGATATATTTTGAGATCAATCAGGAAGGAATTAAAGCGTGCATAGGAAGGTGTGTGGATTTTATATATATATATATATAAAACATTATTGAGTTAGTCAATATGTATCATATCATCATTCCCCTTCCCTCTCCTCCTAGCCTATCTTCCTTTTTTCCCTACCATATTCCTTATGGCTAAGCTTTCATCTCTTGAAAAGATAACAAGTTTTGCAGATGTATCTTTAGTTGGACTGAGTCCCCACTTTGACAGAAGTTCTTGCCAACAACAGCAATTTCCTGGTGGACTGCAATGGCATGTTTCTACTAGTATCTAAAAAGGGATCCTTAAAAGCACTTCCACAAATTAGAAAAATGGTAGGGACAGCCATTTCTGAAAAGCGCTGCTTTTCAGTGCCTTCTTCAGCTCTGTGGTAGCAGTATTCATGTATATAAAGAACAACATAAACCTTACTGATCATCTGTAAGCAGTGTCTTGTCATATCATAGCAAGAAACGTAAAAGATTAAATTATTAGAAAGAATCTGCTTTCAAATGCTAAACCTGCCTGTGTAATACTATCTCGGCCAGAAAGGTTACTGGATTAAGAAAGACGTTGATTTGAAGGTAAGACATTCAATGGAAGAGAAAGAAAATAATGCTGGAAAAATTGAGAAAAAAATATGCAAGAAGACAAAGGTAACCATGAAGAAAAGACAACTCAACACCACCTCTAAAAGCTAAGAAATTAAGTGAGCTGTGAATCCCGAGGAGCATAATGGATTACAGAGTGTTTATTACACAGGCGGTACACACCTCTTCAAAATATTCTGGCATGTGAAAATGCTGCAACTGCACATCATCTAGAACAACTTTAAACAAAAAATAGATGAAAGTCTATCTCTACGTCTAGGGAAACAAAACAATTCAAATTTTGAAGGGGAATATAAAATAAAATAATTCCATCAGCAGAATACTCTCCCACCTACAAGACATAAATGGTTCCCCAACGCCAGTTTGGACAGTTAAACAGAGAATATATTGAATTTTATTTCCTTTTTATTCTCCCAGGTACTCGGATGAAGAAATGAACTATGAGACTGGCAAGATGTTGTTGTCAATCTCTAAAAATTAAGTCTAAGCTTACTGAGTTATATTGAACACTATTGCTATATTCTACAGAAGGTACTCTTATTCTTCATGTAAGATTTAAGTTCGGTGAAGGGAGACCTGATTTTTCAAGAAAACCTCGTTTTCTTTGTGTACATATTATTTGTACATGTTTTGAAGAAATGCACATTATTTTAAGCATTCTGCTGTTTTCAGATAGAGCAGTCAAACTTAACAAAGCATTAATAAAAGTGCATGAAGTCTATCTACCTATATATGCCATAGATGCACTGTAGAAAGGGGAAAGAAAAAAAACCAACAAACTTCAAATCTAAAGCAAGTATCCTAACTTGGACTAGAACAGAGATAACACAAAAAGGCTGACAAAAATGAAAAAAAAAAAAGTTCAATTAACCTATGATCACAAATCTATAAATCTGAAACAATTTGCTGCTACCTACAAAACAGAAGTAAAAGGGAAGGGCAGTAGAAAAAAAAAAGTTTTCTCCAGAAGCTATCAGATGGAAGAAGGATAAAAGATAAGATTTTCAATTAAAAGGTAAATTGTTATTTTGCTTAGACCTTATAAGGTTTTAATACACAGACTAAAGAAAGAAGCAAATACTATGGTAATATGGTCTAATGTCCTTTAAATAAGGGATTCCTAGAAGCCATTTTAAAGCATGTATTTTAAAATGGTACGTAATCACATCTTAGGCTTTCAGCAACTGTGAGTCTACCATATGATTAAGCTGTTCCATATTTAATTATCCTTGCTACTATAAGGGTCCAAGAATCTCAAGTGATATAGCCCTACCTTACTTCCACATCTTCCAGTAGCATCAGATGTCACCATCAATTGTTTAACTTGTAACACGGATTTATATAACCAGAACACATTTCAGAAACTCGCTGAAAGACTGAAACCAAAATATCCGTATGACTTAGATTTTTATTATCTGCAGAAAATGGGGAGGGGGGAACCACTCCACATTTAATTCTGCATATCTGAAAATGTATTGCAGTATCCTTGCTATTGGATTTGATGCCTGCAGAACGAGCCAGGTGTGAACTTCCAAGGCCTAAAATGCCAAGCTTTTAAATAATTTATTAACTTAGGACTAGTTTGCAACAACCAGAAATAACTGTTAATGACTCCAGCTGCAAATTAGATAAATACAAAGACAATGGCTGACAAGGAAGAAAATATCTTTGGTTGGACAGCAACACAAGTACTAGCCAGAGTACTATTATCATGTGAATCTTAAGACCTCAGACTATACTTACCTGGCCTACACAGCATGCCCTACAGACGCCGACATATTATATTTTGGTTACTACTAACCTATAGTACTGGTTCAGTACTTAAACAGCCTATTTGCCCAGTATTTATAAGTGAATCAAAACAATTTTACTGGAAGCAAGTGTTCACACTACAAGTAATGAGTACATAAAGAAACGTTCAAACAAAAATATGGTGGATTTCCAGAATGCATTAGTCTTAACTCTGCTCTATTCATGTCAATAGGAAAAAAAATCCACAGTATATCTTATTTTAACCCTCTCTGCTCCCAAAGTTAAATCTGAACCAGTGTTCTTTCCTGAGACACCTTATATACATCTAAATCTAGCTACTATAGTTAACATACAGGTTCCAGTCTTTGCCTCTTACATAGAAAGAGATTACATTGGTTTTGATGGAAACACTACTGCTAGCATTTTTTCTTTGTATTCCTGAAACACTGAAGTACTTTTTTGTACTGTTTAATTTTATTTACTTTTGCATTATTTATGAGTTTGATGTTGAAACCGCTTGTTAGATCACACTGTCTAGTAGTAGATCACTGAATAGAAACAGGTCACCTTACCTCTGGAAAACTTGCATTTTTGGTACAGTGCCGCACTAGCTACCATATACACATTTACTTTAGAACTGAATGCACACAGACAAAGGCAAGGAAATTAAATTCTCCTAGTTACTGAGATGATCCTGAATATTAATTTTGTCTAAAATATTAGAACAGGTTCGACAAAAGAATTACCTATAGGCATTATTTAGCTTTTTTGATGTAAACAGAAATATGTGACAGCACCCTTGGAAAGCAACAAATGTGAAATTCCATTTATTTATAATCAAATCAATTGCTTACCACTTTGTGTGATTTGACATTTGTATTTCATTCACTGAAAACAAAAAATACTTCCCATCTAAAGCTGAGCAAGTCGTATTAAAAAAAAATTGTATACATACTGATTTAAGAAGAAAATAACAGTACAGGTTTCTGTCAAAACCCCTACATTTTCTTCTCATACAACTTGTTACTGTAACAAAATAGAGAAAAGATTTTTATGTCAATTTTTCTTAACCTTTCTAGCCCCTTGAATCAAAAGGAAATCAAGCCAACTGACACAAGATAAAAGTTCCCAGGGCTATTCTGGTGCTTAGTAAAATATTCCACTATACAAAGGAAGAAGTTTAAAAATATCAGTAGCTCCTCGCTTCCAAGGCAGTCTTAGGTTAGCCACAGAAAATAAGATGCTCTGGGAATTTCTGCAGAATTTAGTCATCACTAAGAAGTGTTTCTGAACTTTTCTATTAAAGCAATTCAAAAGAACACACACAGAACAGAGTTGCAAAATGGTCTTTAACAGTCTGCCTGCAGATACTAGAATTCATAGATTTTACAGAGCAACAACAAAATGAAAGCAAGTCTCCAACTAGTTTTATAACTGTCATTCAAGATCCTATAGGCGACCACCTGTCAAATTTCAGACTGACATGGCAATTAAGAGCTGTAAGAAACAGATATTTGCAGGTCCCATTAATTCAAAGATGGTGAAGTAGGCATGCAGTGTAAAGATAGGCTTCCGAAACTCAGAGCTCGCTATGCAAGAGCAAATAAAAGCATAAACATACAATGGAACATGTTTGTTGGTGTGACTAAGCCACCAAACCCTTTTAATCATAGTTTATGCTAACACCACTTTTTATTCAGCAAAACTGTAACTACGTTCAACCTTTTGCCAACTCAGCATTGACAAAGAGTTATGACACCATCTCTGATATTACTATACTCACAAAAATTTACAGGCATGAACACTTAGCCTAGAAAAACTCCTCCCCTTTTATATGGTGAGGAACACAGACAGGAAACTGGCAGGAACAAGAGTACAGAGGAGACCTTTTTCTGACTTCTAAGCACAAAATTTTAAGATTTTGGGAATACTGGCCACAAAGCTGGAATCCCAAATAAGGATTCAGTCTCATCCTCTCTGCTGAAATAATAACATCTTCTTATCTGTTCACTAACTGATTCTGTATCATGTCTGCACGTGGGGGCTCAGACCTCTAGCTGAGCACTCGAGGAATTTTTCAAACAGGCATAAACTTAATGAACAAGAGCTCCAAACAAGGGTTTATTCATTTTCAAAAATGAGGTAAACCAGTATTTACTCCTTTACATAGAAGTTTTTACTTTAACATAAATCATATTCCTAAGCTATTCCAGAATGAATAGTTTTATTTGAAAAAATAAAAGGTGTGCTATTTCAAAACTGCAAATTGTGCAGAAGAAATTAATTCCAGGTCATACAGTTCCTCTACAACTATTTTTCTTCCTCATCTTGGATCTGTTTCTACTTGCAACATTCTTCTGGCTTATTAAAGGTTTATAATTGAGACAGAGATAAAAATGCCTGTTACAAAGAGCAACAATTATTAACTGCTGTGAAAATAAACTGGCTTGTGTGTAACTTATGGAAAGCAACAGATGGGCAAGCAAGGGATGCTGAAACTACGACCGTGAGAGGTTTTGTTGCCCACTTTGCTTCTCCACCCCTAAGAATATAATCAACAGAAACTGCAAGCATTTCTCAAGTAATACCTAACTGTACAGAGGAATTTGTCCTGGGAAAAAAGAAAGAGATTAAATAATTATAAACTGCAGGGCATAGTTTAAAAATTTAAGCCAAAATCTTGGAGTTCTAAACTTGGTTTTCGCACAATCTTACATTAATGAAGACCCTCGACATTCATTATGCTCCTTGATACCATTTTGGTTGCCAGTGCTGCTCAATCCCTTCCCCATTTGCCCAGAAGTTCTTGTAAGAGGTAAAATCAGCTAGCAGGCAAAATGAGCTAAGAAGTGGACTTCAAGCACAGATGGAAAAGTAAATTAAAGTGAGAGATGAAACATTGATTCAGTAGGTTCTCTTGATAGTACAAAAAACCTCTGCTTCAGAAATACCTAGCAGTACCCGTCATCCATTGCTTCATTTGCTTAGAATTGCAATGACAAACAATACCAGTATTTGCTTAAAAGACAGACATTTCCTGTGGACCAAGTAAACCACTAACAGGTAAGGAAAAGAGAAACCCGAGAGCCAA
>NW_009259489.1:2394121-2396403 GCF_000687185.1 Egretta garzetta | reverse complement strand
TTTCTCCTTAAACATGAACTACCTTTAATTAAAGAAGGATCAATTTACACAACTGACAGTGACAGAAGTACAGCTGTACTGACTTTAGGTACACTGCTGGATTGGTTACCACGGGAAAGGACGATTGTGCTGTAGTCAAATACGCAAATAGGCTCTGCCATTTTGTCTGCACCAAGTTCTGAACATTAACAGAGAATAAAATTTAATTTAGAGATCTTGACGGATAAAGCTTGCATGGCCTATTGACAACTGCTTTATTTTTTGCCGACACTACTGGCGCTAACAAAATAGAAGTTGGGATTCTCCAAGAAACAAATAGTTCTTGCACAGCAATTCCAAATAAGTGTTTTCTCGAAAACACCACACACTTTTAGTTAGGTACCCAGTTCCCAAACTCCACATGTTTAACAGGAACTTCTCTTGTCCTGCTCAGCTACTTACAAAAACTGCTGAGCTGAAGACTAAGCGGATCTAAGCACACACTCCCAGGCATCCGTGCAAGTCAAAGAGAAAAGCAGAAGACAGCATGTGTTCATATATTCTGAACTAAAACTACTGCAGAAGACCATTAGAGAAATCACTGGTTGTATACCAAAATCAGCGAGGACTAATTCAGCCCTTTAAATAGCCACAAAAAAAAACCCCAATGATGTATCTGAACACAACAGTTTGGAAATAAACTTGTACCTGACAATGCTACACTTGGTTGCCCTTACCATGATTTCATCATGGATAAAACAATTTTCTCACACTCTGTAACTCTAGTCACTAAGGAAAAGCTCAGCCTGAGTCCTGAAAAGACTCAAAACTGTGCCATCAAGACAGACAGCAAACAGATATGCTCATAATCCATCAAGGAACAAACATTCACCACCACGCATTTTTGAACACACAACATTGGTAGGATGTACGAGGGCAGCTAAGGCAGCCAACTTGACCCATATCCATACAATAGAATTTAGAAGGTGTTTGCAAAAATAAAAAAATCCATAACCTGATTAATATACATGCTAACACTCAGATAGATTCTGGTACATTCTGGATCAAGGCTACTGAAACAAGTGTAAAATTCTCCTTTTTCACCAGAAAAATCTGGATCCTCATATACCTCAGTCCACAAAGATGTGAAAAAAATCTCACACGCTGATGCCAGAAGTTAGCAGAACCTCCTCAAATACTTTCGTCTAAATAGTACGGTATGAGAAAGAGAAATGTAGTGTCCTGAAACATCCAAATCTTGTCAGAAACTAGCAACGGCAACACAGTAAATACTCACGAGGACCTGACAGCCTGCTTTTTAAAATACCGACTCTAAGAACGTACCAGCTGAACAAAAGTTGTAGTTATTCCAATTCCACTGGAAAACATCATCTCACTTGAAATACCAGATTCAGCACCCAGAGCCTATGAGAACCTAGAATTTTTTGGCCTCGAGTGCCAAACTGTACTGTCAAAATAAACACCACATGTTGCTGCTCCCATTAAACAGAGAAATTCAGCCTCCAACACATCATGGTGCAAAAGCAACTCAAGAACAAAAATCTGGGAGCGAGACCTCGCCAAACCCATCAAATCCTTGTTCACAAACCTCTATGTTTGATTGCACAGAAAAAAAGCACACTTAGATTGACTAGGGAAACCGCACCTTCTTAAATCCTGGCCAAAGAGACCTTGGAAAGGTTAAGCCTTGTTTTCTTACTTAGATTTTCAAAGTTTGTTTTTTGTTGTGGGTTTGTTTGGTTTTTTTTTTCAAACTAGACAGTTTTCCCGTACTTTTTTTTTTGTCCCATGGTTCAATTGATTCTGCAAGGTAGAGGGGAGCAGCTGGAGAGAACAACTGAAGACAATGTCACAGTCTAAGGAAAAGGTAACGAGGTATCTGGACCACGTGTGGTAGCCTTACCTCCTGGATTCGCCTGCGGGCCCGCTGCAGCACCTCCTCGTACCCCTTCTGTCGCAGCTCACTCAGGCTCTCGTAATACTCTTCGGGGTCGTCAGTCTCAGTGAAGAGTACCTGCGAAAGGATCTTCCACCCGCAGGTATCCAAGCTGTGGACCAAGTAAACTTGCAGTTTGGAGCAGAGAGCGTCCATCTCCTGCTCGGACAGCTCCGGGGCTCCGAACAGCACCGTCCACATGCCCGAGGGCTCCTCAGGGAAGGCAGGCAGGTAGGGCTCCAGCTCCGAGTTCACCGAGCATAACTGCTGGTGCACAGCCCGCAGGTCTTGGAAGGAGAAGAGGCCAGCCCAGCTGCACTCCTCCCCCGCGGGCTCGGCGTCGGGA
>NW_009259489.1:2387508-2392751 GCF_000687185.1 Egretta garzetta | reverse complement strand
TGCTTTGCCGGGCCCCTGCCGCCCAGCTGGCAGAAGGTTTTTCAGTACGGAGGTGCACCCAGGCTGTAACAGATCCTCCCCCCGGGAAGTGGTATCCGCGGGGGATTTGTTTCTGCTTTTCCGCACAGTTACAGGAAAGGAGGTGGTGCTTCAGCGCCTTGCTTTAGTTGTATGACTTAATTCTGGCTAGAGATGGAACCAGACTACTTCCAAGGTCCGTTATCAAGAGTGCCTGACGGTGCGGCAGAAGTTTGCGCTTGTGGTTAGGCCGCGAAACCGTGCAGCATCTGTGGTGAGACCTGGAGACAAGGGCATGCTCTGAAGTAGGTGTTCTGGGCAATGCAGCGCTTCGATAGCTGAGGTTAACTGCACTGAGGCAGGGTGTTTTATGCTGACGTTGGCCAGACCTGCTTCGGAATTGGCAGTGCCTGCAGTGCTCTCTGAGGTTTCCAAGCGTATTGCAGAGCACGTAGGTTGCAGTAAGCCAGCACAGACAAGCATGTCTGAAAGGAAAGATTAATCACCTGTGATTGCAAGGCCAAGGGCTGTTTTCCTGGTGCTCTTTGCGATATTCCATTTCTCATCTTGTATAAATGAAAAAAAAAAAAGTCTTACTATAACAATCCCAGAATAGTTGCATTAAAAATAAGGTCAGTAGACAATACGCATTGGCCCATCTGTGGTATTGTTGTCGTGCTCCAAATTAGAGGAAGCACTGGGGAAATAAAATGCTCTCAGCTGAGTTTGACAGAGAAGCAAGGGTGAGTCAGAGCTTTTTTTTAAAGTTACTGTATTGACTAGCATCCTGTCCTTGGAGGCTACAGTATTTGAGGATGACTTCTGGCACGCCAAACATTCTCTGGTCATTAACAAAGCAACCTCGTATGTGCAGGAGAATCAAGGTTATGTCTCAAATACCCAAAGTCACAGCTGTTAGAAAAAAGGAGGAAATTACGGCTCAGCAGGCAGAGGAAGGACCATTAGCTGCATTCTAAAGCTAAGAGTGATGTGTGCTGTACATCTCGGAGAGCAGCATTCTTTTCTTTTACCGTAAATTTAGGCACCAGATCAAAGCACCTGTGAAATGATCTGGAAGATTGGATTATACCCCTTGTGAAGTGGCCAAGTAAGCAGGCAAAGAATACATTGGTGGAGGAAACAACAGTCTATTCCGATTTAAGTATTCAGAAACAAATTTTCAGTAGATGAATGTAAGCGGCAATCCAATTTTGTCTTTAGTAATGCATGAAAGAAAAAGCAATGAAGATGCAACAGTGTATGTATACCTACAGGCTTAACGGAATTAAACGTGGATTCAAAATGTCTCATCACCCAAAGGACCAGAGTCTTAGTATTTCAGGTTGGTTACTGTAGAGGCTGAGGTCTTCGAAGCAGCATTAGACTGGCTGTTCTCAGATAGCAGAGGGCCAAGCCAGTATGATTTAAAGCAGGTACCGGGTAAATGTAATGTTTGGGACATGGATGAAAACTAGGCTGAAAATTACTTGGCTACAATTAAGTTTCTGATAGGCCTCTTTCCATGCAGCAGAAAAGCTGTGCCATCAGCTCTCAAACAGCCGTTACACTTTGCCAAAATTGTACCCTTACAAAAAAAACCTGGAAGGAAGTAAGTGTTTCAAAATCACATTTCCAAGGAGCACTGAGTAGCCTTCATAGTAACTTCAGTTTTGTGGGACATGCGTAACTCCTCAGTCATAAAAATATAAAGGGCAGGCTTTTCAGATGTTGGTGAATTGTTCTTAAGGGTGGTTAATGAAAATACATTGCTACCGAATAAACCAGCAAAAAATTAAAATTTCATTCTTAAAGGCCTAAATTGCCTTCCGAACAGGGCTTGTGGTGGGGTATTCTCTTCATCACTAAGCAGAAGTGGGTTAGGTAGCACCCAATCAGCCTGACCCATGGTTGATTCC
Organism: Egretta garzetta; assembly: GCF_000687185.1. Classification (NCBI taxonomy): domain Eukaryota; kingdom Metazoa; phylum Chordata; class Aves; order Pelecaniformes; family Ardeidae; genus Egretta; species Egretta garzetta. The sequence goes on along the minus strand of NW_009259489.1, from coordinate 2,390,817 downwards.
CACACTTCAAAAAGGTCCCAAGTTTGTGGCAACCGAAAGAGCTACTGGGGAGTGTCTCTGAAGAAAATCCAAGCTGTCTGGAGAGAAAGGAACTGCTGCCACGCTGCTGCCAAGGACGTGGCACTTCAGCACATGAGGATCCCATTGCTATCGTGGAAACTGCACGTGTGAGAGGCCCAGTTAAGCTTACCAGCAGGGCTGTTGGAAGTAGCAGTTGCTCATCCGACAAGCTGCATTATTACGTTTTAGAGAGCCAAAGCTTTCTGAGAGCCACAAGCATCCTGTTGCTAGCGAGCTGAAATGTAAGGTTAGGAATTCAATTGATGTCCTATTTTTTTTCGTAAGAACTGGGTCAAGCGCCAGAACTTTAAAGGGAGGGAGTACTTTGAGTCATTGCTATCCCTGGGCAGTCTCCAAGCAGTGATATTTAATAAGATCTTGAATTAGTAAGCCGATGAAGAGTAGGTTTGCAAACTTCCAGGAGTTACTCTGTGCTTTTTCCACCTTGCAGTTTCATTCACCTGAGCCTGTAGTTGCTGGTTCTCAGACATGATCTCCGTTCAGGTTGGTGTTAGGAGAACAATGTAACTACAGAATCCAAATTTAGCCCAAAAGGTAGCCTGCCTAGGCAGATTCATACATAATAAATGTGGAACCAGGCTGGTGATGGGATGAAACCCAGTGGAACTGTATGTATGTACTTACTGGTGGATGTGTGGGGTGGATTAGTAATTTCCGGGCATAAAAGGTTGGGTCTTCTGTGGATTGAATAAACTGAACCACTGCGAAGTGATCTCACCCATGCTGCCTAAATTGTCTTCTGCATGCTGATGTTGTGCATAAGAACAGAAATACTCCTCTTAAGTGTTTGTACAAACATTCCAGCACCTAGTGTGCGGCTCCTACAGCATGCTGCAGGCTGAACTGAAATTATACCTTTCCGGATCTGAATCTTTGAACAGCTTGGATAAACGAGCTTTAGTACAAACTGGTTTTGAGAGAGCCAGGTCTTATCTGGGAAGCCTGATTTAAAGTGTGATCAATTCCAAACGACCGCTGTTGCAGGATGGTGTCTGTCCAAATACAAGACTATTGTATTCTCAGTTAACCAGCCACACAATTCCTTATAGTAGTCAAGTTGAAGGGGGGGAGGATATTCACTAGCATGCTTCAAAGTACTGTAGTATCAGGAGTATTTTTAGGTAATTAAGTATTGTGCTTAACACAGCTATGCTGGACAAACATTTTTAATAGGTTTCTGTTGATAGTATGATTCAAGTTTTAATGTGGGCAAGCCAAATAGCAACATCTGTTTGTTGTTAGTGGGAGTCGTCTTTCTGGCAAAAGTTTTAAGAGTGTTTTTGAGAGTATGTCTGGTGTGAAGTGAGAGAAGCAGCTGGCTGTGTGAAAGCACTGTTGACTTTGTGATGGTTTAGTAGCAATGAAACATCCACCCAAAAGCATACTTTAGTAGTTGTATCTGCACTTGAAATTCTGGAAGTGCCTACCCTTAACAGCTTTGACGTAAGAGATTTGGGGTGGTTTCCACGTTCAAGGAGTCACATTGTACAGCAGAACCAGTATAGCTGCAGTGCATGTGATAGCCCATCCATTTTATGGAGGAAGACTGTATACTTTGGATATTTATGCTGGCTCTAAACTGAAGAATTTACTGCAACTAAATATTATTGCAGTTGTAGAACATGTGGAGTTATTACTGTGTGGTAAGCTTTACAAATGTGTGATAAACTGAACATGTAATGTAATCTCTTGCTTACTGCTGAGAAGACCCAGTAGCTTAAATATAGATCAATCTTTCCATGAAAGGAATCATTCATAAAAGTTAATCTTCTCCCTTCTAGCCAAACAAGTACACTGGCAAAGTTAGTTTGTCTGTATAAGTGAAAGGCAGAATGAACTTAATGGAGTAAAAATTATTTTTGTAGTACTCGAGAATCCCTCTTTCTATCAAGCTCAGATGATACAAAAACCTGAGTTTCCAATTTAAACTTGCCATTGTAGTGGGAAAATTCTAAGTTTAACTAATAAGAATTTTGCCTAATTGCATTAAAGTTATCAGTAGTCTCCGTGGTAGATAAAAAACAGTTTGCAACAGGAGAGACCATTGAGCAGTCCTGTCTTGCAGGCTCGGTGAGTTGGGAGTGATGGTGCTTGCAGCTCTCCTTAGAGGTTTTCAAAGCAATTCATCAACTTGTTTGTTTACAGAAACCATACTCTTACATGCTCCACCCCAGTACGTAGGGATGGTGAAAATGATCCTGATGACAGAAAGAACAATTTAGATCTTTGAGAAATAAAAAGTCTTTTGAAAGTACTTGATTTTTGTCTTAAGTGCAAAAATGCAAGAAATGTTTCTAACTTAAAAAGAAAATACTTTTTGTCATGCTTAATACCTCATAATTAAACAAAGGTAATTTTATCAAACAGTTCCCCAAATGTTGTATTTTCTTGGAGGGCAAGAGTGAAGAACTCTAGTCATGATATTTTGAGATTCTTCAAAATATTGATGTATAAAGAAAATGCCTACTTGACTCTGAATACAGTGTACTGAGCTCTGCAGTAATACCAAGACTGTAGTGGAGCGTTGGAAGCTATTACTCAGGGAAAGATTAGAACACTTGTAACTGGGCGAGGAAGCCGCAAACCGCAGAACAAGCATGGAGTTATAACAGACGAAATACCTACTTTAATCTAAAAAAAGGAAATTGTAGTTCCTGTGGCAGTCTGTAGAGTCTGCCTTCTGATTAATCAGTGGAACAAGAAAACAGTTTAGATGTTTTAAGTAGTCTTAGAGGTCCCATCCGCTCTATCCTTGATATCCTGATGGAAAGATCTGACAATCCTGCTCTGTCTGCAAGATCACAGCAGGCCTATACTAAAATAATTTGAATGTATGGAAAAATTTTTGGGTGAAAAGAGTGGGTTGAAGACCACTTAGCTTTTGAACACTGTGTTGAGTTTGTGTGGGTTTCGGGGGGGAGGGCTGCAGGGGTGGCTTCTATGAGAAGCTGCCAGAAGCTTCCCCCATGTCCGATAGAGCCAATGCCAGCTGGCTCCAAGATGGACCCGCCACTGGCCAAGGCTGAGCCCGTCAGCCACAGTGGTAGCGCCTCTGTGATAATGTATTTAAGGAGGGGGAAGAAACTGCGCAACTGCAGCTAAGAGAGAAGTGAGTATCTGAGAGGAGCAGTCCTGCAGATTCCCAGGCCAGTGCAGCAGAAGGGGCTCCAGGCGCCAGAGCAGAGGTTCCCCTGCAGCCCCTGGTGCAGCCCCTGGTGGGGCAGGCTG
>NW_009259489.1:2350247-2387498 GCF_000687185.1 Egretta garzetta | reverse complement strand
CCGGCAGCCCCGGGAGGCCCCCTGGGGAGCAGATCCCCACCTGCAGCCCGGGGAGGACCCCACGCCGGAGCAGGGGAGTGTCCAAAGGGGGTTGTGGGAAGGCCGTGCTGGAGTAGGCTCTTGGCAGGGCCCATGGAGAGAGGAGCCCAGGCTGGGGCAGGTTTGCTGGCAGGGCTGGTGACCCCACGGGGGACCCATGCTGGAGCTGTCTGCTCCTGAAGGACTGCAACTCTTGGCAAGCATGGAGCCATGCTGGAGTTCATGAAGAACTGCAGCCTGTGGGAAGGACCCACGATGGAGAAGTTTGTGGAGAACTGTCTCCTGTGGGAGGGACCCCACGCTGGAACAGGGGGAAGAGCATGAGGAGGAAGGAGAGGCAAAGAAAAGGTGTGATGGACTGTCCACAACCCCCATTCCCTGTCCCTCTGCACTTTTGCTGTGGGGGGTGGGGTGGGGTGGGGGTGTAGAGAAATCAGGAGTGAAGTTGAGCCTGGGAACAAGTGAGGGGTGGGGGGGAAAGTGCCTTTAGATTTGTCCTTACTTGTCATAATCCTACTCTGATTTGATCGGCAATAAATTAAATTAATTCCCCCACATTAAGTCTGTTTTGCCTGTAATGGTAATTGCTGTCCTTGTCCTTATCTCGACCCATAAGCCTTTTGTCATATTTCTTCCCTCATTGTCCAGGTGAGGAGAGGGAGTGATAGAGCAGCTTGGTGGGCACCTGGCAACCAAGGTCAACCCACCACAACCACTTACCTTTTTAGCGTGTGATCCTGGCGTCTCCCATAAGCATGTAAGCTGCTGTTCCTTTTGTCTGAGGGAGGAAAACTTTGAATGCTTGATGAGTCATTCATATTTCCAGTACGTTTGCAGACCATCTGACCCCTGCAAGATTCTGCAGGGCTTATGTCACTGCATTATATGCAGCTGAGATGAGCATAACAGACTATTGTAAGCACAGCCAATGCTGTCTTTGGGTCACAATTTGGATGGTAAAATTTCTAAATACATTCTCTAAAAGGCTAAGAATAGATTGAGTAATGGACCTAAATTACTCAATTACGTGATTAAGGGGTAAGTGTGCCGTTTCTAGCCAATACTCAAGAGGTCTTGGCTTGAATCTAATAAATTCAATCTGTTAAGGTGACAAAAATCCGCATTCAGCCAAGAAAGCATCAGGATTTGTTTGCATTGTTTGCAACTTTCAAAGTTGGAATTTGATCTCCAGTCGGGACACCTTCAGGGAGTGACAGGAAATTTGTCTTTTGCTGTCCAGTTGATCCTCATTGCTTTGTCTGTATTGCTTAAGATTCTAAGCATGATCCATTATCAAATTAAGTACCTGCACACTGTCATAAATTTTTTCACCAAAATATTCTGATGTTTGTCGTTCTGCCCCTCAGTCATATGGATCAGGAGAGCCCAGGCATACTTACTGATTTTCTCTGTTACTTGCTCACTATGTCAAGGATACCCAGTGCATTCTGAGTCACTTGCAAGCATCACCACAGAAAGTGGTGTATCTCCAGCCTGTATATAATTTCCCTGCTATTTCAGCTATACTCTTTTAAATAGCAAACCTGCTTATGTTAAAGCTTTCTTGTATGCATTTGTGCAGGATTTAGTCACAGCTCTGGCTGCAGTGTAGACATACTTAAAGCCTTTGAAGAGCATCATCTTAGAAAATTTGTTTTTGGTTGGCACAGCAGCAACAGAGTATGCTAAGATCCAGGCAGAGTTGGGGCAGAAGCTAAAACACAAGGCAGACTAACAGCAGTGTTAGCAGACTTTGGAACATAAGAAATACTAAACTTGTATGATGTTTACTGAGCACAGAGTATTTTCCTAGGCGTTTTGAAATTCTGTCCCCTAGTACAGCACAAGTCAGCAGGCTAGGGTGAAGTTTAAAGTCTTACAAGCCTTTGAGGAGAAATAACTACTGAGAGCAGCAATAGTTTGGCAGATATATGTGCCAGCATTTTGGGGTCCAATGAGATTGGAGACAGTTCAAAACAGGGCAGCCTGCTGGGTAAAGAAATGCACGCTGGTGAGAAAGTCTTGCAACAAAATTCTCCAGAGCGCTATGGGACCACTCCACACAATGGCACACGCTTGGCCAATGGAGTGAAGGGTCACAGTAACACTGCTGATGGCACAGGCAATTCTCCATCCTCAGCGTTTGTATCAAAGCATGTCAGGATGAAACCCCTACATCTAGGAGATCTGAGGTGTGCTCTACGCATCAGTAGAAGGACTGCCATTTAGCTTCACTTACAAAAGAAGCTCTCATCCTGATTAAACTGTTCTGGAGAAATACTGGATAGCATCAGCTGCTTTCTGTAGACATAGCTACACCCAAAGCTGCTACATACTTGAGTCTGATCCAGTTACTCAGTACAGGAGAAACAGATGGTATCTTCATCTTGTTCCATCTTCAGCTGAATTGCCATGTGATCCCACTGCCAGCTCTGAGGAAGGGGAGCAGTCCTGGTAAAAAGAAGTCCAAGTCTTCTGTTGAGGGGCCTCCATGCTTCCCAGCAGATGGATAAAATCCCTCCTTAAATCCAGATGGTCAGATTTTGAAGAGTAGCAAAGTCCAAGAGAGATCATACGGAGCTATAATTTGTAGTTTAAATGAGAGTGATGAAGGCGAGATGAGTTTTGTTTCTTTTTGTAATGTTACTGGGCATGACTGTTTGGCAAGCGTGTAAGTAGGCATTCTTCAGGGAAGCAGCAAAGTTGAAGGATGTGGGATGGGAGAGGACATAGTGTTAGAAATAATACACGTTTCTGTATCCAAATAATGTTCAGCATTTGTAGAAAGTGATTGTTTCTCTGCTTCTTTATTACTGTCACGTGATTGCTGATGAATAGCTGGGCTGAAAGAAAATCAGTCTTGTGAAAAAGAAGAAGAACAGCTTTTATTTTTAGAAATAAATATTTTTCCTCCCAAGCAGTATCTCAAACTCTTTGCACAAAAACGCACCTTCTGGTTGTGGGCCCTTCAGAATAGAAACAACGTCCATATGATAACTTTATAAAGTTGTTTGTAGGCAGAAATTAAACATGGCCTTTTTAACTGAAATTAGAAGGTTCCCTGTGTCAGATTTTATGCTACTATCCTCTAGCCCATTTAATGGGTCTTACTGTTTTCAGTTCTTACATTTATGCCTCAGGCAAACAATTTGCTCTATGAGCAATAGAAATACTTAAAACTATTTCCTTACAGATTTATGTTCTATATCCTCAATTCAATGTCCTAACTCACCCTGCACTCCCCCAAGGCGCCGCCCCATCTGGGTGAGCATCAGCATGTGCTCTGACTCATCTAAAGCTATGTTAATGCAGGTACGTGTGTCTGAGTTGGTCGGTCAGCTGATACAAAGCGTAAGCTGTCTGTATACGTGTATGTTAATGGCAGATTTTTCTGAAACTTGTAAAAAATGCTTTTGGCCATTGACGCTTCACCAGTTGAACCAGGTGACCTCTTGAGGCCTCATCCAATCTGAATCATTTTGTGATTCAGCATTGTTAAAATTAATTTATCTTTGGATACTTCAGCAGTTGGACTCATCCAACCTGAATTATTTTGCAATTCAGTGCAGAAGTTGGCCAGCATGTTCAAATATGATTAGGTGTGGAGTGGCAGGGACACAGACTGATAGGTTGCAATTGTGTAAGCCTTGTTTTGTCAGAAGACCAGGCTAGTGTAGCATACCCAGCAGTGGGCTCTGAGACTGACACTTAGGCGTTGCTAGCTCAGGCTCTGCTTCTCGTATTACCAAGGTTTACTTTCAGCATCTGTTCAACAAATTTGCTCCATACCTGACGTTACTGAAATGAAACCTAATGACACTATAAGGTATTATCATATATCACCTATTTGGTTTCAGCATAATATAGCATACATAAGACAAACCAATATTTATTACAGTATTGTATACTTGCTTTAAGGCTTGTGGTCTTGTTTTCTTTTGCAGAGAAGCTGGTCATCCGTAGGAGTAGTTGTTATTAATGATTTCTCTTGTGCTTTTCATTAATTACCAGCTGACACCTTTTCCAGACAGTCTTTATTCCTAGAATTGCATCACATAACAAACACATCCTTTGCTGTTGATGCAAGATCTAAAGAATTCCGAGTTGTTATTCAAGTTCCTGTTGGTAATTTCTTGCTGTCATACTGTGGAAAATCTCTTCTGCTTAATTGTATCAAAGCTATATTCTGTAAGTTTAGTCCTTTTGGAGATATTCAGGTTGTCATAGCCATAGTTATAAAATCTGTAGGACTAACAATGTTTAAAATAAGAGAGATGTCTTTTATTAGGCAAATACAGTTGGGGGAAAACATGCTCTTCCTTAAATATTATTGATACTGTCAGTAGCTGTTAAATTCTGGGGTTTTTTCCTTCACAGTATTTACAGGCTCCTTTTTGGTAGTACAAGGTTTGTTTTCTTAATGATTATGTTATCTTCTATTTGTTGAACACTGAAAGATGGCCCTGTTTCTTTTTCTTGATAATTCCTTGGTTGTTTACCAACACGGAAAACTCATTTATGCATTAATCACTCTATTTCTGCTTATTTGAAATATCAGTGGCTCTTCTGTAATTACCAACTGCATTCTTTTTAGTGGCTTCCTGTTTTCTGTAAGACTTGGTGGACTTTAACCTATCCTGTCTTTTGATAATTTTCAGCCAAACTTTTGAATATTCTGCTCATAGAAACAGATCTACTGAAGATCTTCACCTGTTGCAACTAATTCAAGTCAGCTGCAATGTATTCTGATTTTATTGGATATGTCAGAGGAGTTCAACGTCTTGAATGAAAAATTTCTATTGCCTTATCTCTTGTTTACCTTTGCTCTAATGAGATACTGATAATTTCCTTCTGGGAATAGATATTTCACTGGTTACCTAATTAATAACAGGAGACTCCCCATCTGGTGCCTTTGTTTAGCATCCCTGCATTTTAATTTCACAAATTGCATTTGGAATTTTCCTGTGGATTCTGAGTGGCCCCAAATGTATTTTATATGACAAAGAAAAATATTTTTTACTGCAGGACCCTTTTCTTTAATCTGCAGGAGTGCAAAAGCTTCAATACCATTTCAGTCATCAAAAGTATAACTTCAACGTAGTTCATCTGTAATTCCTTAATACAGCTATCTGAATGTGAGTCTCCACAGTCCCTCAAATCTGCACTGTTATTATGCTAATATTTTACAGACATGTATATGCTTAACTTTATTACCCTGAATTGTCTCACTGACTTGAAAGGAACACCTTCCATTCCAAGTAGTATGGCAAATATTTCACATAAGCTGTTTCTCTTGACACGTTTGCAGTCAGAGCAGGCACTAAGAAGCAGGGGAAGGGATCTGGGAAAAGGCTGGTATAAAAAGGGCAACCTGCAATGGGTGGTGGCAACATACTTACCTTGTTAAACAATTACCAAAAGCCTGGCTTCAGTGTGATTTGACCACAGCTTTTAAGTGTCCGCTTGAACAGAACTCAGGGTAGGCTTACCTGGCTTAGGTGGAGCCAGAGATTGCTACTTTTATTACAGAATCAGGAACTATGTCTGCAGAGGACCTCAACAGATCGGGCAGAACATCCATTCCCCCAGAACATAATCCACAGCAGGTAACCTATTCCTGCCAGATGTCCCTGCCCACTCTTTTTTTACTGTCCCAACAACAGAGATTCCTCAGTCTTGTTAGGCAAACTATTATACCGCCAAGTTTTCTTTGTGATGAGAAGATGTTTCCTTGTGTCTGACTTATTTATGTTCTGCAATTTCAAATCTGAGTGAAGTCCTTTGGCTCTATATTGGCTAGAATTTGTGATATTAGCAAGGAATAGTAAATTGGGAGAGGATGGATGCCTAGGAGCTTGGCATGCATAGAGAGTCTTTCCAAGGAAAGCGGCTACACAGAAGATAGTGAGGAATGATGCTGTGGGAAGAAATGGAGATGCTGTAGTGGCTACCAAGGCCAGAAGGGAGGGGTAAGCTGCAATGGGGTAACAAGTTATACCATAGTTGTAGGCCAGAATCTTGAAGGCAAGAATATGAATGATCTGAACTATAAAAGGGCACTCAGGCCTCATCATCATCATCAGGACTCTGTCATTCTCAGATTTATATAACCAAAAGTAAGAACTCTGAGTTTTAGCATAAATGACTACTTTTCACTACAGTAAAGGATAACAGGGTAAGAGCAGCTCTTTCCTGGGGAGAGCAGAGATGGTTGAGGCTCCTACGTCAGTAAGGATGGGGAGGTAACCCAAGGAGTGGCAGCTAAGCAGTGAGAGAAAAAGCACTGGGAAGAAGAAAATAATGACAAAACAGTGGCACAGTGTTTATAGAGTCATCTCTGGGGGATGGAGACATGATAGTGGCATCCTGTATTAATTAGAAGCTTTAAGCCTATTTTACTGGACAAATGAGTCAGGAGGGTCAAAGGTATTTATTTATATGACCCACTGTACAATACTGAATAGTTAAAGTCTGCCATTCAGAATCACACAAATGTCCTTCATCCAAGCACCTACATCTAAAAAAGACCCCCAGAAGTTTAAAACTTTATTAGCCAGGTAAAGAAAAGAAAAAAACAAGGAAAGCAGTTGAGGAAGATTTTAACCGCATCTCTTACTTCCTTTCTCCATAGCTGCAGTAGTATTGTGGGTTTGTTTTGTATCTTATAATAAGGGAAACTGTTGTATTTGGCAGCTTTTTAGGTGGCATTAAAGATGGTAATAACTGTTCTTTTTGGATGAATAAAGAGTTAAGATGGTGAGCCAGAGCTGCTGTTATTACTGTTGTGGTAAAAGCCTGAATCTGCCTCCTAAATGTGAATTAAGACAAGCACACACAAAAGGGTGAAGGGGGAAAAAAAGCCAAGTTAGAAAATGCACCTTCTGTTTCTGCTCCTGACTTTAATTTACAGCATGGTTGCTAGAGGAGACTGAGCATAGTACATGGTGACTCCAAGATTTGACTTTTATGAGCACTGAGCTGTTTACAGGCATTGCTTTAGTCTGCCTCCCTGTTTTAGACTTGCATTGGTGCTGCCAAAAAGAGTGAGCTAGCCGGCTAAGACACAAGCTGAAACCATAGGAAGCAGAGCAGAAAGAAGATGTTGGGGAAGAAAAAGGGTACAAGTGAAAAGATGTGACGGCAGAATGCAAGTTGTCTTCCAGCAGCTGCATTTGCTTAAGATGGAGGAAGAGGCAGTATCATGCACACAACCATATAGGCACTGCTCTAGTCAGGGTGTTTCTTAGGACTGAGGAAAAGAGACCCAGAGGGGTCACAGTGGATCTACTTGTTTGCCACACAGTCTTTTCATGGTCCTTGGATGGCTACTTGGAGACCTTTCTAGCTTTAATCTTTTCTGACCTGTGTAGATAATACTGTTACACAGCCTGCTACCTCTGCTCAACACTGATGTTTCCTGGCTGTCTTCCCTGCCTGAGCTTCTCTCAGGGCACGTGCCTTAAAATATCGGATAATCTGAGCTGCTATTATAGTTTGAGAGCCATGCGTGACTCTTCAAATACCATGAATTACCATGCTACTGTGTTTTCTTTAAAGAACCACTTTTATTTGAGCTGGAGTGGACACAGGGTAAACATCAACTAGCTCTCGTTAGCCATTTTTTCCTTACCTTGTGAAGAAAACCTAATTTTATAAGACAATTGTAGAATGGTTTGGGTTGGAAGGGACCTCTAAAGATCATAGAATCATAGAATCATAGAATGTTTTGGGTTGGAAGGGACCCCTAGAGGTCATCTAGTCCAACCCCCCCGCAGGAGCAGGGACACCGCTAACTAGATCAGGCTGCTCAGAGCCCCATCCAACCTGGCCTTGAATGTTTCCAGGGATGGGGCCTCCACTACCTCTCTGGGCAACCTGTTCCAGTGTTTCACCACCCTCATTGTAAAGAACTTCTTCCTTATATCTAGTCTAAACCTACCCTGGTTTAGTTTAAAGTCATTACCCCTTGTTTTGTCACTGCTGGCCTTACTAAAAAGATTTTCCCCATCTTTCCTATAGGCCCCCTTTAGGTACTGAAAGGCCACAATCAGGTCTCCCCGCAGCCTTCTCTTCTCCAGGCTGAACAAGCCCAACTCCCTCAGCCTGTCCTCATAGGAGAGGTGCTCCAGCCCCCAGATCACTTAGTCCAACCCCTCTGCCATGGCAGGGACATCTTTCACTAGATCAGGTTGCTCAAAGCCCCATCCAGCCTGACTTTGAACCCTTCCAACAATGGGGCATCCACAACCTCGTTGGGCAACCTGTTCCAGAGTCTCACCACCCTCATAATAAAAAATTTCATGACAGTTTATCTCCTGTTTATTTTGCTGCGTCTGTTTTAGAACCCAATGACCTCTCTACCTTTCTTTGTTCTGTGGTGTTCAAAATGGTTGGTCTGGCTGGGCTTCCACACAGGAGCCCAAGCCCCGTGTTTCTCTTCAGCCAGCAGCAAATGTTCTCTTAACCTACATTTAATGATATTTCCCATCCTACAGTCTATTTAGTAGTTCCCATCTTTACCACACAATTTTGGACTAACTGCATGTCTCCTTCATGCCCACTGAACTGGACATCCGTACTTTGGACAACTTGGGACATGAGTTTCTGCCCCTTGGCCTAGGGCCTTTGTGTGAGTCCAAGCCCCTTCACTCCCTTGGGCTTGTAAGCCAAACCAGCTGATTTTGCAGTTTTGAAGAAAGCAGAAGACTTTTTTTAAATTATGTTGAAATTTCTTCTTCACTTTGACTAAAAATAAAAACTGTTTCAGTAACATTAGGTAGAAATGCAATTTGGTTTTCCTTTTCAAAGGTGAGAGGAAAACATTTTTATTTCATTATGAAAATGAATTTTGGGAATCTTTTAAATAATATAAGCATTTTCCTTGTGAAATACTGAGCAGTTTCAAATTTATTTTGCTGGAATACTGTGACTTGTAAAGTGCAAAGAAGCAACAGGAGCTACTGTGCCTTCGACCTACAAGACAAAAGGGTTTTGGGGTCCAGGAGGAATTAATTGGTGCTTGATTAAGGGCTGTTTTGTAATTAGATCTTCCCCTGCCCTGAAAGAAGCATTTTCTCTAATTTAGCCACATGAAAACATTTTACCACCTATGAACTCTGTCAACAAGAGGAGCTGCAGCCTGGAGGGAAATGGAAAGTGTGGCTGTAGAGGGGCAGGAAACTGCTGGGTGGGAATCTGCAGTGATGAGCTTGTTGGAGACAGACTGATGGCTCAGAAATGCACTCTAAGTAATTTTAATGGACTGTAGTCAATGGTGGAGGTGTGAAGCAATTCAAGAAAAAGGAAGGTTGAAAAAATGCAGGATATGTAGTGATGCAAATGCATTTTCATGATGATGCATCTCTACAGCTGTGAAACACTTGAGATCTTTGGGGAGGGCATGGTGAGTGTGGAAGAGGAGTGAAACAGAAAAGCTTTCAGAGCACTGCTGCAAGCGGTAAGCAGCTAGTTTCACTCTTTCTTCCTGTTCTACTTTCCCTGCTTTGTCTTCTTTCTAATTTGTTTGTTGTTTGCCTCTTTGCTCTCTAATTCCATCCCTTGTATTCTTGCTGCATGGACTTCTTTGGGTGCCCCAATTAAAATCTAACTACACTTTTAGATTAAAAAAGGGATTTTCTCTATTACATTTTCCTTTGACAGTGTAATTTGACTTAAAATGTTTTTTGTATATGACAAAACTGAATTGAAATTTTGACCCTATAATATTTTTTAAAGTTCCAATTTGTTTTCTCTCTTGCTCATGTGTTTTTTTATTTTATTTTCTTATGTTCTTCCTTCAAAAATCAGTAAAATTTAGATCAAAACAATAGTCTTTGTGCCTTTGTCTTTAACCAGCTCTTCTCTGCATGCTTTTTACTTCCATTTTCTTTCCTTTTGCTATTGGCTCTGCCAGTTGCAGAGGTTATTTCTGATTTCTAGGTACAACTCCGAGTTCCTCTGAGACATTTTGCAGCCTTTGATTCTAGTGTGGAGTCATCACTATGAAAGGGACGTCATTTACAACCTCTTGTAAGCTCTTGCAGTAACAACAGGGAGGAAAATAATATTCTGAACATATTCCAGTGTTCAGCAAGTACACAGGTTTGTACCTCAATCAAAGTAGTGCCTGGAGTAGCACAGATACGCTGAAATACAATGGGTCTGGTCACTGCATTGTTTCTTCTTTTTACTTTTTTTTTTTTTTTTTGGTTAAAGGAAATCAAGCAAATTGTGTAACTAATTTGTAGTATATATATGTGGTATATTTTCTTTTCCAATATAGTGATTGCAGTCAGTAACAAATTCTATTCTCACTCACACTGTCAGTATGTGCATTCAGTTTGCTTCCTGGCAGGCAAGACAAGGAAGGAGCAGGCGAGGCTAAGATGGCAGTCTGCATTCTGGAGGTAGCAGCTTGGCCACTAGAGAAGGCACTAAGGAGGTCTGTGCATCAAAACTGAATTCCAACCTAGGGTGGGGTTTTTTTTTGGGTCAACAGTTTTATATAGACATAAAATACAGACATAGCATTGTGCAACTTCCATAAATCAAGTAGTTCAAGACATTCCTTATTTCAATTTCAAAAGCATATACCCAAACCCCAGAAGTTAAACTAGTTGTGGATACATTCCAGATAATCTTCTGATTTTAGATTTTAGTTCCAGTTCCTGTGCAGCTTCCCAAGTTTTCTACCTTAATATTGTTTCTCCATTTTGGCATGAATAATTCATCAGTTTGGAAGGAATCGCAGGGTATTTCCAGTAAAAGAAGAAAATAGAGATGCAGCTAGGTATTTTATAATGCAATCCAGGGCTTTTTGAGAGGCTGAGCATATTTCTTCAAGTATATATGAACTCAAGTAACAGAAGCAAGTTTCTCTGTGCTCAGTTCCAAGCCTTTTTCAGCACAGACAGCCCAAAAGCTGCTTTAGTTTTGTTCATGGTTGTGTTCCTGCCACTGTTTCACTGGGCATGTCTTGCTTTTTTTGCTGACCTGTTTGTCTGCATCTGCAGGGCTTCTCTTCACTGCTCCATTTGTTAACAACATGTGTACATATGAATGACCACACACACATATACACACACTGTTCTGCATTCAAATCGGTCCCGTACATCTGCACTATTTCCCACACTTGGGGAGAACATGTGGGACCCTGCAGTTCCACTGCTGCCCCACCCTCAATGTGGTTTAGTCTTCGTATGACTGATTTGCTGCAATTTTAGCCATTGCTGAACAAAGGGGTCCCTCTAAATTGTTTCCTGAAATAGGCTGAGTGGAAGATAATTATCATGCCAGTAACTTCAGCGAAGTGCGGCAATTGCCTGCAGATCAAAGACTTATTCACTGGGGACTTAGCTGATGGAGAACTACAGAATATTCTTTATGGCTCTACCATAGGAAACTGCGTAAAACATGAGGGTTTACTTCTGGAATTGCTCTTCAGTGAGCACTGAGTTATCTAAATGCCACATACTGTAATGACATTTTTAGTAAAAATTTCAGGTCAACTTTTCTAGTTTTTCTTTTCCCATTGGGTGTCTAGTGAATTTGATCGTTATTTTCATTATCAGAAGTCTGAAGTTTTTATTGAAGTGCAGACAGATGGTGCCTAAAGATAGAATTTAGGGCCCAGACTGCCAGTGTGTTATTAGTTTCCAGAGACATATGGATCATAGAATCATAGAATGTTTTGGGTTGGAAGGGACCCCTAGAGGTCATCTAGTCCAACCCCCCCGCAGGAGCAGGGACACCGCTAACTAGATCAGGCTGC
This sequence comes from Egretta garzetta, assembly GCF_000687185.1. Classification (NCBI taxonomy): domain Eukaryota; kingdom Metazoa; phylum Chordata; class Aves; order Pelecaniformes; family Ardeidae; genus Egretta; species Egretta garzetta. Next base: position 2,375,689 of record NW_009259489.1, on the reverse strand, counting down.
TCAGAGCCCCGTCCAACCTGGCCTTGAATGTTTCCAGGGATGAGGCCTCCACTACCTCTCTGGTTACGGTGTGTTGAGACTGAAGTGCAGCATTACCTTGAAGTTTGCTACGGGTAGTCCTGCTCTGGAGATGTTTCCCGTTGTTTAAAGTTTCAAGAGTCCAAAGTTCCTTTGTTAACTTTTAAATTTTGTTTTCTGCTGCAATTTTGAATTTAAAAGGGGTGTCTTGTAGGTTCTGCTCTGTTGGATCCCATATCTGCCAGCCTTTATTTGTGACACGTCTGAATATATAGAGAGTTTTTCTTCCCAAGCGCAGAACACTCCTCATGGCTGGGTTTAGCTTTTCCTCTGGTTCTCAGGTAAAGAAATGTTTCTGTCAGTACAACTTATGAACTAGCTTGAGAATTCTTAGACAAGCAGTCATTTAAACTATTTTATTTCCAGAGATTTAGCAATAAATTTAAAATGCATATTGATACAAAATGCATATTGAACAAGTCTTACTTCTTTTTGATGAAGACCTCTATTTAATTTACACCAGTAAAATCATCTGTTCCCTTGTGATGTTCCTTACCATGAAACAGGCAAAGCTGTATTTTCCATGCAATGATACTATCTATCATGGTTTGGGATCTGGTATGTTATGTACTTATTCACTTATTTTTATAGAATTCACATTTTAGCTTTCTGCAAAATAATAAACAGGCAATTTTTAGATTTTAGATTGAATGTGCCTTTGTAATACATGTCTTTTTGTCTTGTTTCTTTCTAGGTTCTGTCTTTGAATGCCACTGAAAAAGGTATTCCAGAGTTTTGCTTATTGCTATCAAAGCCAGAAGCCTCTGAGCCAGTGAGGGATTTGTTTGATGCCTTGTGTTACTAAGTTATGTTATCATTGTTAATATGACAACATGGCAACATGAGGTTTCGACTGGATATTGGGAGAATATTCTTCACTGAAAGGGTTATCAAGCATTGGAACGGGCTGCCCAGGGAAGTGGTTGAGTCCCCATCCCTGGAGGTACTTAAAAGCCGTGCAGATGACGTGCTCAGGGACATGGTTTAGTGGTGGACTTGACAGTGTTGGGTTTGTGGCTGGACTCGATCATAAGGGTCTTTACTCAACCTAAATGATTCTATGATTCTATGATACTGTGGTTTCCAAGCTGTGTTATATAGACTGTGATTTAGGACAAGACTGGTCTGGTCTACTTGTGTGTGGGGGAAATGCAAAAAGGTTTTGGATGCCTTACATGCTCCCAGTAGAGTGAGTAGAGCACAGCATGTAAGCAGATGGAGATGATAGAAGCAGAGGGGTCAAAGCTACTACTATAACCTCCTGCAGAGCTCCTGTATAGTCACTGCTTTCTATTACCAGCTGCTCTTCTCCTGACAGAGGTGGGCCAGGTGGTGCTTGAGCACCTGGTGCCTAACCAGGTCTACCCTGGTTAGGCACCAGACTATGTAGCAGTAAAGTGACATACTGGCAAGAATACTTTTCTTCTCCCATAGTAATGCAAAGAAGTGAAAGGGAAGAATCAGAGGACTATGGATCTCTGATGATGTGGTTCCCAGCCTGTTGGTGGGAAGAATAGCTACATACTGCTCCAATCATGTATGTTGTGTCAGGGTCAGAACTCTCTTGTGCTTCTTGGAAAAAAAAATCAGAAACTGAGATGCAAAGGGACTTTTCCCAACAGTAAGAGAAATTTTCCTATGGTGGCATCTAGTTCTTGCTTTCTTAGCAAAGTAAGCTGTGCTCTGCACAAATCTTGGCTACTTTGATCTGAGGTCTCCAGGGATTTGACCCATCCCCAGAGACAGAGAACCAATATTGCGGGATCCAGAATTATTTCCATCATTTCAAGCACAGAATGATTTTTCAGTTGTTGAGAAGTCTCCAAAGGATCATCCTGACAGGATGCTTCAGCTGATAGAGATGGCTGAGGATATATTCAGTTTCTTAAAACAAAATCTTAGGCATCTAAGTTTTCATTGTTGAATACGTCCTCCTATTCTTAGCACACCCAATATAAAAAATAAAATAAAATAATCTAAGTCTTTGTTTTCAGCCTTTTCTGCAGTATTTGAAAATATATTTGCTACATTTTCTACAGATTTTTAAGTCTTCAGTTGGGATCAGTAACAGGCACTATCCCAAAAGATATCAAAACAGTCCTGAATTCACTGACTGAACTCCCAGTGCTGCAAGGCCATTTGTACAGGCAGACATTTGTGCCAGCAGTAAGATTCTTGCAGGACCGTGTCCTTAGACAAGAAGTAATATATCAAATAGAATAAAATAAAGGAACCAGTGAAATGTAAATGGTCTTGCCATGCATTTGTTTCTATTGTTAATATAGATAGACGAAGATGTTTATGGAGTCTAAAGGACTACATTTTTGGCTACGGCATGACAAGCTGTTTTATGTATGAGCTGTATGTAATTATATTGAAAACAAACTTTGCTTCAAGAACATTTTTGGCTCCACTGTGCAATAACACAAAGGGCCTTTGTTATGCTCTCAGCAGAGTTATTTATGGATTGCAAAGGACTTACTAAAGGACAGTTTCATCTGATGGTATTCATCCATTTACTCAAATTTAAATGTAGTGACTTATGTTCATACAAATCATAATTACCAATATGATCAACCAGACAAAGATTTCTGAAACTAGAAATGGGATTGCTCTACAGATTCAGACCTGGAACAGCAGTAAAGAGTGGGGTTTCGGATCCAGGGCTTTGAACGAGCCAGAATGGAGAGTGCAACAAAAGGCTTTGCATAATTCACATCAATTATAATCATCTTCTGTTGAATTGAAAATGAGGCTCTTGGTCTCTTAAATGGAAAAAAAAAGTCACAGAGAGCAGAAGGAGCTAACTGGCTCTTGGGAAGAAAGGAATCCCTGGCGAAATTGTGTTTGTGAACATCTGCCAGAAGCTCCTACAGGACCTTATGAAGGGGACTGTGCTTTCTTCTGGCTCACCTAAAACTGCCTTAACATTAAAGGATTACTTTCAGAAATCCTGCTTTCCCCAGATTTTTCCTGCCTGACCTGTGGGACTTGGGAAGTATCCAACGTCAACTTTCTGTTCTACTTTAAACTCAGCATGACCGTGGACAAGCTCTTTAGGGCCATGTTCAGACCACTCGCTATCAGTACCGGCCTGTGGTTTCACAACTGCTGTGGCATCTAGGTTTAAGAGTGTGCCACTCAGCAATTCAGAGCACTGTTTACACAAGACTGGAAGACCCAGCTTCCCTAAGGCACCAGCGGAGGAGGCATTGATGATAGCAAAGTTAATTTGAACTGGTCTGAATGTAGCCCCTGTTCATTCTTTTGCTTTGGCTTCCCAGATGTGAAATAGATGGTCAGTAGTTATTTACTTCACTGGGTTCCTGTAAAATTAAATGCTTTACACAATTATGAAGCACTGAGATATTGCAAGAAGGGAGGTTATATAAATGTAATCCAATTATGTAAGCTTCTTCAGATGAATTGCACTTTCATTACCATAACCTTCTGCTACGTCCTTGTTGTTTATTCATGCTATTAGTGGTTGCAGAGACTACATGTTATTTCAGATGAGGAATCCCAGTCTTATTTTCTTTACTCAGTGAAGAATTTTGTTTTGGTCATGCGAACTGCTTGCAGGTCACATTGGCTCCATCCATAGTTGCAAACACTAAATGCTTCTAATCATCAGGGCCAGTTTTCTGAAGAATTTCAGAATTTCTTTACTATAGCAGCTTCCTCCTTGCCATTTCCAGGATCCACTATGACCTATAGTTACCATCTAACTCAAAGCTCATTGTGACCCTGTGGGAAATGACAACAAACACAGTTTGGACGGAAGGGGGTACATAGGTTCAGGAAGTAAATAGACCAACTTGGCATCATCATCTGTTCACTGTTTACAAACTGTTCCTTGACATTGTGCTGTTCTTTAGTTATCAACCGAATAATTAACTGTAATAATTAACTGTTAGTTTAGTTATTAACCAAAAGCACTGGATTTTAAACAGGTCCTTATTGTTCTGAGTGACTGATAGCATTGTTCTGCTGTTTCCTTTAGAAACCACTGAGGGGCAGCAGGTTTTCACACGGAAAATATTACCGTCTTTCATGTGTAAGGAAATCTAGAGCTGTGAGAATCGCACATTTTATTATTTTAATGAATTCCATGCATCAAGTCACTGAAGATTATAACAAAACTGTCACTGTGTGCTCCTGCAAATTAATGTGATTTTTGCTGGTTTATGGAAGCTTGATGTATATGTTCTCTATGAGTAGAAAAAACCTGAAGAATGTCCTACCAGATGTGTCGCCAAAGCACTTTTTATAGCTGTAGAGTGCCCATGGGATTGGATTCATAAGTAAGTCTATCACATGCACAACACACATTTAGGCACTGCTTTTAGAAATGAGGCCAGGATATTAGGACAAAAGAATGCGAAGAGCTTTGATTTATTAGCTACAACTAGCTAGCCGAGTAATGGAATAGGCTATGGTACTCAGAAATCTCTTCATGCTTCAGCAAAATGACTGTTTGTTAACAAGACACCCTGTTAAAGCAGGTCCTGTTCTAGCCAGACTATTAAACTGAGCCACGAACAGTAAAGACATACCTAATGGGGAATGCAGGCCATCCTTACTTTTAGTGCCTCTGCCGTGGTTCACTACACTATGTGACTGTCTCCTCAGCTGCACCACAGGGAAGCACACCAGCCCAGAGCACTGGAGTGTCAGCCTTGAACGGTCACCTGTGTGGTACGCCTGACTATTAATAACCCAAGGGAATACTGATTTAGATCCATGATTTTCTGTGTATATTGGTGAGAATGGAATAGCTAATCAGGTTGCAGAGGATTTCTGCATGGTTTATGCACAAAGCTTTGAACCAAGGGCCGTTGTTTGGCCGAATAATTTTCTGTATACAAGTTGAGAACTGCCAGCAGTTACCATTTGGGCATACTCCTATCTCCTTTCTATCCTCAGCTGTGCACAGCCTCCTGACACAGTTTTTCAGTAACACCTCAGGGCACTCAAAGGTAAATATTCTGGTAAAAATTACAAGTAAAAATCAAAGGTCTCTGTTGCAAGGCTATTACACGTTGGGCAGTTGGTAACAATTCTGTCCAGCATAAATGTAAAGCATGAACAGACTGTAATTCTTTACTTTTGTACTCCTGCACAGCCTTCCTTCCACAAGCTTACATGACAAAACTGATGAACTATTTTAATTTTCTAGCCAAAGGCAACTGAAGTGTGAGCTGTCCTGGCCATGCTCTCACACCTTTGCAATGTTCCATATTGCCACTTGTGGGAAGAAGCTAGTGGGTAGAGTCAGGCACATCATCTTTATGTCACCCAAGGCTTGCTTCATTTCCAGATAAACACTATCAGTGTGAATAGAATGGAGCACAGATGTCTTCAGGTCCAAAAAAAAAAAAAAGGTAAATTGTCTTTCAGGTCAATGGTGCAAATACTAATTACCTTTAAGAGTCCTGTCTGCCTAGCAGAACCAGCAGAACCAGTCACATTAAACACAGGTGTCACAGTCTGAAAGTAGGGTGGAATAACAATGATTTATCTGAGACAAGAATTCTCGAATGAATAAAAGCATCAGGAAAGGCAGTAGACGGTTTAAGGAATATAGCCTCAATTTGCTGTTGGCTTATGGAGCAGTCTTGCCAGGATAGCAAGGATAGAAACCCGTCAAGGTCTAGCCCTACAGAAAGCAGTGACTACAGTGGATGCAGCACTGCACGCCTGTCAGATCAGCTGAATTCTGCCCTGTTGTGTGGTAGATGCAGTGTTGTACATAATTTTCTATTGTACACGGTGTGTCTTTGCCTCTATTACTCGCTGTCTAGGACAAACACACGAGTAGGCAGATTTCTTAACTATTAAGAACTCTGTAGTAGTGTTAAAGGGAAGGCAAGGAGAAGGTAGTGTTTAGATATATTTTAAGCAGGTTTTACATTTGTTAATTACCTTCCAACCTTTTTCTCCAACCTTTTTCTTCACAGTCCTGTGCCTAACAGTTTAAAATCTGTTTGTCTACTTTGTATGTCATATGATTTTTTAAAATAAGAGCTGACCTGGCCATCTTCAAAGAAAAACTTCAGTCCAGCCCTTTTATTCTGGCAGTAAAGTAAGACTGAAACATTGCACAATTGGAGACTTAATTAGCTTTGACAGTTCTTGTAAAGAAAACACTTCCCTGTTAAGTAACAAATACAGGTGTAATTGAGTCTGTGCTGAAATGCAGTAGAAATGAATTGCTTCTCTGATTTCCATCTGTGTACACAAACCTGAGAAGCCATTTGAGGTCCCACCTTCCCCCGCCCTGTAGCCATACAAAAGGTCGCCAGGAGGCAGTATTTGCACAGATTAATACAAGCCTGTGTATTTAAAATACAATTTGGTGGGATTTCGTCACGCACAAAAAGCCCGAGCAGGTATTATATGGTGAGAAATAAGATTTTTTAAAAAGCTTTTGTCTTAATAGGACACATCTTTGATTTTCCATGAAGCTGTAATACTATGATACTACTGAGAAATGGCTTTTTACAGAAAGGTTTTTAGGAGGAGTCAGCAGGCTCTTCCAGCAAGCCAGCTGACATAATTGAAAAGAACACGCAAACTTTCCTGCATACAAGCCTTTCCTTTTACAGGAAAAGACTTCCCTTCCAAATGTGGCAGAAGAACACTGCTGCTTGACCTGAAGAATAATACAGTCTTTTTATTTTTTCTTAGCAACTACACTCCACTGTGATTGCATCAAGTCCTGTTACCCAAATTTGCTTTTCTTTTCTGATTTACAACTTTACTGAAGACAGAAGCTCTGAGGTGAAGTTGACCAAAATATATGGAAAGTTGCATCTTCAGATTCCTAAAGTTCAGATGAAATTGATTGCTGTGTGTCTCAGGAGTTGTGTATATACAGAGGTATACACCGTTGATGGAATTTGGTATCATAATTCCATGAAATTTTATGTAGTGGAGGTTGCTATCTCATAAAAAATTACACCAGTCTCTCTCAATAAAGTGGAACATAAAAAAAAAGATAATGAAGCATTTTTGTAATAAAGCAAGATGCTGAAATAACATACTTTATGATAATAGTCTGCCCATCCTATTTCAATGGTGTCTATACTTAAAATAATTTAACGCATTGCAGGATGAAATGAGATTAGTTTACGTTTGATATTTTATAAAGTCAATGAAGTAGAACAAGACAGATGTATGAATCTGGTTCTTTTAACGCTTAGGTTAAAAAATGCCACTGAAACTGCCACTGCATTTGTGTATAGAGTTGAAAAAGAAGGAATGAGCTACAAACTGCTTTAGGAAGAAATTTGTGGTACATGGAGATTTCAGATTTGGTAGGATTCCTAGAAAACTCTCTTTTCAGAAGAACAGGGGAAAAAAAATGGGTTTTCTGTGATTTTGTACCTATTCCAAAATTTCTTTCTTTATAAAAAACCCTCCTTGCTTTCCTGCAGTTTCCAGATAAATCAGGCCAACACCTGACCATTAAACAGCAAGGTTTTAGGGGTTTTTTTGCATGGGGTTCTGGAAAAGTTTGTAGCTGACTAAAAATGTAGCCATCTTCTCCTGTGCAGCACAGAGAGCTTGTAGCTTCTGAAGTTTACAGTCTGTTCAGATCCCTCTTGTCCTGACATTCAGCCTTGTGAGTAAAGGTTTATTCTTTAGAGAGCAAAGACTTTGGATTTTCTCTTCTGGATCTGAACTTCCAAGGCTGAGATCACTTCATTTCCCGGTAAAAAAAAAACATAGAGGTAGGGAACTCTGGGAAAAGATCTGATGGAGGTGATCTCTAGGTTTATGATATATCACAGAGGCCGCAGAACAAGAATGAATGAACTGGGTCTGTTCAGTTGAGAGAGAAACAAGGGAATGTGTGTAAATCTCCAAATATATAAAAAAACTTCATCAAAGACAAAGGGAATGAATTCTCCATGTCTGCAATAAGCTGGGAAGAACTAATGGATTTAAATTCTATCAAGGAATATTCAAATCAGGAAAAATTTGTTAAGAAGAGTGAAGTAACCAGGCTGCCTGGGGTTGGCACGGAAGCTCCATCATTAGAAGTGTTTACAAACAGGTTAAACAAATGTCTACTCTTATGAATAGCTGATCCTGCCTTAGGGTACTAAATACAGGAGTTGACCTTCTAAAGCCCCTTTCGCTCCCTACCTGTTTTCAGACAGACTTTCTAAAGAAACAAATTTTCTAGGATTGTGTTGTCAGGCTGCCTTATTTTCTTAACAAATCATGTAATAAACAATTAGAAAGCTTTAACAAATCTAACAGTTCCCTTACTCCTCTCTAAGATGTTACACAGAAACAAATGGGAAATAAAGCTTTGTTGGGTTTTCTTCTCAGGGCTTTTTTTGTTTTTTAATGGGGAGGGGGTTGCAGGTTTTTGAAGTTTTTTTTCTAGTTTGGGGTTCTGTAGTGATCAATAAAGCACCCTGCCAACTTTTTTTCATCCCACTGTCAATTCCTTTCTAAGCCCAGCCTGTGATAATGAATCAAACAGGGATTGTATAGCTTTCCCCTTGGGTCAGCTCTCATTCCGAATGGCTTCAAATAGCCTTTTAAATATTTCTTGTCATTGTTAGCATCTGTTAAAATTAGTCCTTTTTGAACGGGGTATCTAAAAATAAATGCTTAAATCGCATTTGATCATCTTCTTAAATACCTTGGTTCTTCAATATTCTGTGTTGTGAAGTCATCCACTTCAATACAAATTTTTGCATGTTTGGACAGTTTCAAAAATCAGTCCAATTGCTTATGTAGAGTATGATGGTCAAGCTGCATCCTTTGCCACAGAAAGTCCCTAAATTGGTAACGATTTTTTCAAAACACTTCTTCATCAATTGCAACTTGTATTTTAAGCCACTTTATCACTCATACATCTTTAATGCTGCATGCATTTTGGTGGTGATTAAAGATCTGGCCTTCTTGTTTTACAGATTTTGCATTATTCCACTTTCTGTACAGGGAACATCCAGAAGAGTTTAGGAAGGAAAAGAGTTTAATGTAGTGCATATATACTTACATGGATGCTTTCCAAATAACCTACATTTTAAAACATCCACTTTCTTGATTTGTCTGCTTTTGGCTTTCAGGCAAAATTTCCAGCTAGTTAACTATTTCAATCTGTTATAAGCTTGGTGAAGGTAGATGTCTTTTTCTGAAATCTGTCTGCCAATAACAGTCTGAAAAGGATACCTTAAGTTTCCCACTGAAGTGTTGCATATTTAAACATTTCCTGAACTGCAGAATGTCAACATGGATAGAAATAATGAAATAAGCTTATACATAAACAGTAGTCCCACAAAACCTTTCAACACTAACTTTGAGAATGGTATTTTCATAAAGGTAGTGGCTTTAATGTAGAATGGGTGGGAATGAGATTCTAGGAAGAAATCTAAGTTGTGTGGCGTTTCACAAAAAAAAAACTATGGAAATGTGTCCTTTTTTGGTTTCAAGCTTAGTCATACCCTTCCTAATTTCAGTGCACAGATGTCCATGGATTTTCTTAACTTATGTGGATTGATCTACTTCCTAATAGGGTTTTTCATGTCTTCTTATAGCTACAATTCTAGAGTGAAATCAGTCAGCTTAAAAAAAATCACAGAATGTTCTACTACTCTTATAAACAGTTATATTTTAGGAAGCTTCAGTTTTTAAGTGCTATTTTGAGATAATCAAGAGTTTCCAATGAGATATCCAGAAATCAGCTGGATCATTTGAAAATTAGTTGTTTATTGGAGGTATGCAATTCTGTTTGAGCTCTTATTATTTAAGGTGTGGAGATAATACAATACTATTCCATCATATTACTTTTCATTTATTTGATTTTTTAAAAATTTCAGAATAACCTCAAGCCTTTTAGTCTCCAGAGGAGTAAATCTTGTGTATATGGTACTTTGAGACAAAACAGTAAGATTTTTACCTGTCATTTTTTCTTCCTAAAACTTCTCTGAACCATTTTCCTGCATATAAGAAACTCCTGCAAGATCTCATTCTCCTTATGTTTTGATTCCAATTACAAGATGTATTTTCCAGTTCACTTTTATTCTCTTGAAGTCAAGAAAGCAACTATAGATAATTGTGTGTCTGAAGCATGTGTGTACCTGAAGTAGCCCCCAACAAATCTTGAGGTCTGGGAAAGCTCTTACTTAAGCCCAGGCTGAAAAGAAGACTCAGGAGTGGAAGTCCATTGATACCATATTTATAGATGTTTTTTTCTCTTTTCACAGGTGAGTTGAGCCAATTACAGTATCCATGTATTTCTGTGTCTACCCAATTAATGGCACCTAGCTAAGAGAAGCTCAGTTATTATGAGAATCCACACCTTTTTCTGACTGTGTATTCTCTATAAACTATTTGTCCAGAGAAACATTTTACTACCAAAATTTGACATACTTCATTTGTAATCACATTATTTCTGCATTTTGTCTCTTCTGTTACATGTTAACTGATAAATCAACAGAGTACTCATCTTCACAGATTTTCTCATGAAGAATGAGATGGTTTGTAGATAAATCATTCTAACATTTGCACAACTGCAGTGGATTAGAACTTCTGTTTCTGGAAGAGCTCCTTCAGCTGTTGTTCACTTGTTGCTTCTTTCTGTTGCATCAGCTCCCTGGCTCCTTTGGTCACTCCCCAGCCATCTGGCTTTGACATTGAAGGACAATACGGCCTGCCTGAAGCAGGTTTCAGATTATCCCAGTATTCTTTTCTTGCCCTAAAGAAAGAAAAGGAATTTTAGGGGCTTTTCCAGCACCTCACAATACTAAAGAAAATGTGGCTTAAATCACCATTGCAAAAGGTCATCTAACTTGCACAGACGGACTTTATATTTAGATACAGAGGGATGCAGTGAAATGTTACATGCTTAAAAGGTATTTTTTCACCCTTGAAAGGAACATGGTAAGCCACTCACCATCAGGAGCTGTTTTACAGCAGTCTCTTAGGTTTTGATCTTATCTTTCATTAATTACTTTCATATTAATTCAGACCAAATCTTCATTTTAAAGAGGGATGAGGATTTCTGGAGCTCTCCTACTGCCCCTTCACCCCTTTCCCTGCCTCTTGATCAGATTTAATTCTTCAAAACTATTAACACATAGAACATTTACAGTGATATTTAGACCTCTGTATCAGTTAAGCCAGTTTGCTGCATGGACCAATATAAGCCTTTGCAAAGAATATTTCGGTGTGCTTTCCAGTTCAAATATATGTACCTTGCTCTGACCCAAGGTTTGGTATGCATGCTCAGGCTATCGCCCCAGCTACCATGTTTCTCAGAAGCTTCTGGCAAGAATCCTCTTTCAGGAGCCAGCTCCTCTGCTATTGCTCGGACATGATATGGCTCAAATCCACAGCAACCTCCAATGTAACGAATTCCTAAGTCATAAGCCTTTCTTGCATATTTTTGAATATCCCATCTGGTTACAATTCTTGGCTCCAGACCTGCAAAGACATTTATATCTTAAGTTTCCACCATGCTCCATTTCAATACATTTGCAAAACTGGTTGTACATGTAGATGTACATGTTTGAACTGTTTGAACTAGAATTAATGATGCAAACTTTCAGAAGTCTTCTAGATTCTGCTATGCTCTGCTGAGCTATGCTTGTTGTAAGCTTTTTTGGCCTTGCAAAACAGCACCTAATATCTTCTGAGACTGATCCAGCCCTAAGTCACATGCTTGCCATTCTGCCAGAGTTCTTAACTGGAGTGTTGGAGTACTTTCAATGTTGCGCCCGCATTTCCAAAGAGTTCCTAATAAACAATCAATATCTGGGAAATCTGATTACAGTACTCTGCTCTGTGGAAGGAGAAGGTATCAGCCTACCTGCAACAGGAATAAGCCTGCTCATTATTCCTCAGGAATGCATACTACACTTTTTTTCATGATCAGCTAGTGGCAGCCTGTTGTTTCACTGACAGCTGGGACCTGTAGCTATTTCTTAGCCTATCTCTTCCTTAGTTATAATCCCAGCCACAAGCAGCTTGCTGCCTCAAACCACTTAGTTCCTTGTGGAAAGTTCTATGTATAGATAAGTTAGGACGCGATCTTTATTTTGAACCCTTCACCCTGTTGCAGGTTGTGGAGAGCAGGGTGAAGGGATAACAGCTGAGAGGAAGGACTTGTGGAAGGAACAGAAAGTGAAAAGAAGAAAAAGCATACCTCAAAGGGAAGAAGGCACAAGAGTGGCAGAACTCAAAAGAAAAGACCAGGGACTGAAGAAGAAACTTTAAGGAACAGAAATACAGGAATAAAGGAATAAAAATCCTCCCACTTCTTTATGTACATCTGCAGGAGATGAACCTTCACTAAGGGCAAATTGTGCCTGACAAATTTGGTAGCCTTCTATGACAGGGATACAGCACTGGTAGATAAGGGAAGAGCAACTGATATCACCTACCTGGACTCGTGCTAAGCATTTGGTACTGTCCCACACAACATCCTTGTCTCTAAAATGGAAAGGTATGGATTTGATGGGTGGACTACTCAGTGGGTAAGGCATTGGCTGGATGGTTGCATTCAAAGAATTGCGGTCAACGGCTCAATGTCTGGGTGGAGATCAGTGATGAGTAGTATCCCTCATGGGTCTGTACTGGGACCCATATTATTTAACATCTTTGTTGGGGACATGGACAGTGGGAACGAGTGTACCCTCAGCAAGTTTGCAGATGACACCAAGCTTAGTGGTGTGGTTGATACTCTAGAGTGAAGGGACACCATCCAGAGGGACCTTGACAGGCTACAGAGGTGGGCCCATGCAAACGTCATGAAGGCCAAGTCTAAGGTCCCACACCTGGGTTGGGACAATCACAAACATGGATACAGCCTGGGCAATTAATGGATTGACAGCAGCCCTGGAGAGAAGGACTTGGGGGTGCTGGTGGATGAAAAACTGAAAATGAGCTGACAATGTGCAGTTGCAGCCCAGAAAGCCAACCATCTCCTAGGCTGCGTCAAAAGAAGTGTGGTCAGCAGGTTGAGGGAGGCGATTCTTGCCCTCAGCCTGACTCTCATGAGACCCCACCTGGAGTACTGTGTTCAGCTCTGGGGCCCCCAGCATAAGGAAGACATGGACCTGTTGGAGTGGGTCCAGAGGAAGGCCACAAAGGTGATCAGGGGGCTGGAGCACCTCCTCTACGAGGAAAGGCTGAGACAGTTGGGGTTTTTAGCCAGGAGAAGAGAAGGCTTTGGGAAGACCTTATAGCAGCCTTCTAGTACTTCAAGGGGGCCTACAGGAAAGACAGAGGGGGACTCTTTATCAGAGAGTGTAGTGACAGGGCAAGGGGTTATGGTTTTAAACTGAAAATGGGTAGATTTAGATTAGATATTAGGAGGAATTCTTTACTGTGAGGGTGGTGAGGCACTGGCACAGGTTGCCCAGAGAAGCTGTGGATGCCCCCTCCCTGGAAGTGTTCAAGGCCAGGTTGGATGGGGCTGATCTAGTGGAAAGTTTCCTTGCCCATGGCAGGGGGGTTGGAACTAAGTAAGATCCCTTCCAACCCAAACCATTCTACGATTCCGTGCATCAGCCATTGTGCTTCAGGAGTGTAAGGACAGCAACAACCTAACCTCTCTGAAGAAACAGGGATAGACCCTGCTGTAAGAACCGGCCACATATGTGGTGAAACATCGTGATTGAAAACAAGCAGTATTCTATGAAAAGAAGTTGCCACATAGATAACATTTTGTGGGATTTTTCCCTTCCCAAAATCGGGAATTCCATGCCTGTCAGTGCACTTCTTTTCTTGGCTTTTTTCAGAATTAAATATCTATAGCTTAACAGTTTATGTATGTTAACGTTTATAGTAAAAAGAGATTGAAATGTACATCAATTTTTTATGAGAAGATTTTAACCTGCTCCTAGATTTTTCCCCCATATATATACACACACATATATCTTGAGATAATTGGATATGCTTTGACTGACTGGGACATTTCTTTCTAAAACATTGTCCTCGCTTGATCGGTGACATTTCAGAGCAATTGCAGTAACACAGAAGGGAAAACACAGAAAACTGGAAAAAGTTCTACAGATAAATAAATACTTTTGGCATCTAGATGCTGGGGTTTGCCAATACAAAATAGCCAATGCTTTTCTAGAAACTGAGATGTTGTTGGCCTGTACAGAGGTTATGTACACTTCAAATATCTAAATACTTCTCTGTGCGTATTGCCTTCCACAAAAATAGTTAACTGGGTCAGTTTAACAATGATTTACCAAACTGCTTATCTGGTGTCAAGTGATCAGTTGCTCCTTCCAGGTATTGAAAACATTCACAGAACCAGCCTCCTCCAATTGACTCATGACATTTCTGAAATCTCATACAGATTGCTTATAACATACAAGCCAAGAACCATAACAAACCAAAGAGTGAATCCTTCAATTCACTTTGATTACTTACTGCATCTGTTTTTTTTTTTTTTTGCTTGCAATCAGAGGAGTTATATGAAGGAATGAATAGGATAAATGAGTTCCTAACACTTTTAAACATGCCAGAATATTTTCAGAACTCAGACATGTTATTATCATTTAATGAATGTCTCAGGCTCATGCCATATTCTCTTTCCTTTGTTTATGTAAAGAGAAGAATTAAAAATCTTCCTGAAAATCACATCTATCTCAAATTTTTTGCTACAAATTCAAATTTCAAATGTTTTAATACCTTATTTTACAGTCTGATCTTGGAAAGAAGAGTGTATGATACCTGAATATGAAAGCATTTTTCAAATCAATTTTAAGAAGTTTAGGCTGATTTTGTCCTCTTATCTTAAAGGGATGTGAGCTTCTACATCCCAGGTGGAAATAGGCCCTAAATACACAAGCCTTCATACACATAAAGTGGCTGAATCTTTCAGTCTTTGTAGAATTTCTCCTGAGCATACATGTGATGAATCCATCTTCAAACTGCTAATCCATTTGTTAGCAATACCAAAGAACATATTCCCTCTTCTGGTTTCTCTCTAATCTCACTTATATTAGACAGTTACACTTGCAAAACTGAACTATTATGAGTGCAATAATCATGCATCTATATCCAGTTCTGCATATGCATTGTACATTAAATCCCTATGCAGGTAAACACTATAGGGCTTGTGGGATGGATGTCATAACCCAGAACACTGTGGAGGTCCAATGTAAAAGCATTTAAGTCTGGGTTGGTTTTAGTGTATTTCCTCTTGGTCATTTCTTTGGACTGTTTACAGCTGTCCTGAACGTGGTTCTATAGCACAAGGAAGAACTGAATTTTTAAACTGAGTTTAGGATGTGGTACTTTAATTGTTTTCATCATAATTTCACTTTCAGTCACATGCTGTGATACTACTGAAATACTCTCACTACGTGGATGATCTTTAATCCAATATTACACTGCAAATCCTCTATGGAAAATACCAGACAGGAAAACTGGGACTGATCCTATTGTATAGAAGAACACATTGCAGTTTCAGCTTTACTAAAAGCTGGGGGGAAAAGGAACAGACAATAATAAATAAATAAATAAGCAAACAAATAAATAAATAAGATATCCTTATCTTACCAAAGGGAAATTCTGGAAGATCAATAAAACCCTGCTTTCCACAGTCAGGTGTATGGAAAGCAAGTGGTTGAGACATCAGGTGGGCTTTCAGTTTAGCAGACTGCAAGCCCTCTTTCATCAGTTTCACAGTTTCCAGGCAAGTATCTGGATCAAAATGGCAGTTGACTCCAACAATAGAAGCACCTAGGAGGAGGAAAATAACTTCAAGTCACAACTCCCCAGGAAGTGGGAGGTGAAAGTTCTTAGCCACAATCGCTCCAGAAGCAGAGCAATCCATCTTTACACCATTACGAAAACAAGGCAGTTGGGTTAGAGCCAGCCTCAACTCTCCTGAGGCTGATGATTCCATTTACATCTCAGTTGCATTCCACTTTACCTTCCTGATGATGAAACACATCTCCCACCCTCATACTGTTGCTTATCAGTGCTTAACCAATGAAGACTGACTAAGTATAGCCACATATGCAAATAGCTAGCAGGTTCCTAACACAGGTTCTGCCTTTGGATTTTAACTCTAACTCCAAAGGAATAGTTCAGAACAGGTATAATAAAACCCTATACCATCATTCATCATGCCCCTGATTAATTTCTTCTGCCCTTCCCCTTGTCCTGCAGAAAACACAGCCTTTGAGAGGCAAAAATATTTTTTTCATCCTCTTATTCTCTCATCCTGGATTTGAACTGTACTCCATACATTTCTAAAAACATGAGGAGAGAATCAAAGGTGGCTTTGGATTCTGCTTATATTTCATTATTGTGAGCCCAGAATTTGGGGCTGGCTCTGTAAACAACTTTGAGTAGGTTTAGGATTTTGCTCTCTTCAGTATCAACTGCCTGTGGCTACTGCTCCCAATACCATCCTGGTTAACAAGGATTTCATAGCTGCATTTTCATGTTTTTTACAAGACTGCTCTAGTAAAGTACATATTAAAACTTTACTACAGGGTCAAAACTTCTCTCAGATATATTTGGGAAGCTAACTACTTGAGATACACATCCATTTGTCTCAATGCTTAAGGACTTTACTTTGTTCCATACTTTTAAAGGGTATATTAAACCAGATTCTTACCAGCTTTGACCAGCTGGACTGCACATTGTCCAGGGGGCACACCATGCATATCTCCTTCTGGACCAATGCACATCGTAGCTGCAACTGGCTTTCCAGATTCTTTTAAAACTTCAACTGCCCAGACAGCCTCTTCAACATGTTCAAAATACTGAAAGAAGTTAAAACTGGACTACTTTTGTTTCTTGGAGATGAAGCATAAACACATCAATCCAGATCCCAAATTCACCAGCAATACAATGACTTGATTCTTTTCTGATTTACACTGACAGAATTCAATTGAGTTCACTGACCACACAGTTAAAAAAAAAAATTTTTTAAAGTCAGTTAGTAAAACTAAATACAAAATGATACTCTTGTTTCAGAATAAGAGTGCCCATATAGGACGTTAATGAGGGATTTATCCCCAAAGAACTATTTTCATCTAGAAAAGTCACCTTAGGTTGATTGCTTACGTGTATAGGAGGAAACAGGAACTAGTTACAATCACATTAATCTATTGTCTTTGTATCAGTACAGAATTTTACTTGACTGAGGCACAAATTTACGTTTCAAGGTCCTACTCTAGGATAGTTGCAGCTGCTACTGTGCATTTAGAAAAATATCTGATACTACTGGAATATAAACATAACAGAAAATTTTAAAGGAGGAAGCGATATATACTTGTACTCCTGAAGTAGACTAGAAACTTTAAGGTTAACACTGTACCAGTTGAAGGCATGTACTTCTTTTACAGATTTACCTCTGCAATGAGGAAGTCCACATTCTTCTTCATAAAGACTTCTAGTTGCTTTCGAAAGGCGGCTTTAACCTCTGCTTTATCCTTGCAGCTTAAGTATGATGGTGTTTGACTGACTCCTCCAGCCACTAAAGCATCACCTTCATTAGCCACTTCTCTTGCAATGTCACAAGCAGCTTCATTCACTTTCTGGCACTGTATGAGTACAGATTATGTCAATTTTACCTGGTCAGAGATAGGCATGTGATTTCATAGCACAAAAATGACAAAGAGTCAAAAGCCATAATGGCTTCTTCATATTCTTTTATAGTTTAAATGGATTATTTAATAATATTGATTAGGAAGATCAACATCTTTCAAAAAATAACAAACATTAGGAAACAAATTTCTTGCCATCTCTAAGTTATCATATTACCAAATATTACAAAAACATATTACCTTTAATACATCTTACACAAATAGTCTAAAATATTTGGTGTGAAGCAGAATTTTCTTTGCCTCTTAGAAAATGAGTTAGTTACACTTAAGTGTATGCTTTTATTCTGACATTTTGTGGGTGGAAAACAAAATATATAGTAACTTAAATTGATTTTTATTATTTTTAACGTATTTTAGTATTTTGATAATTTTCAAAATTGAATATTTAATATTCATACAGAATTATTTAAGTCATTTTAAAAAAACACATCATTAATTATCTGATGTTAAAGTTAACAATTTAAGAATAGCAAAGGAAAACTTATCACTATAGATGTTTAATTAATCACCCTGACTGAAAGACACATTCCTTCTATACCTAAATCAGGATGACTAGAACAGCTTGTGAAAAAGAGGTTAAGCTGGGAAAAAAAAGTTTTGGGAAAAGAATCGTTATAGGGGATAGATAACAAGTACTGATTAGAGCAGGTTTCTCTGCAGCCCATGGACTACTAGAATCTACATAGGTTTCTCTCAGCTAAAGTTTTCCGTGGCTGCCTCAAAAGACCCAGCTGATTTTTAAGGCTTTGCTGACAGATTGTCTTCCATTTGCACTGTGCTCAGGTACATGTTTGGGAACTCCGGGAGGTGGAGCAATAAACAGTTAAAGTTTGGAGGAACCTGCTTCTAGAACTGGCAGCAAATCAATCTTGAAAGCTTTGCTGCTATGCATTCCCAGTACCAGGTGATCTCCCACCACTTCTTATAGTTTTGCACGGCAGCAAGAGTTGCAGCATGGCTTGTTCCAGAGGCACTGTGTTTCTGGGCCTACCTCTTCAGACATTTCAATGTCGCATCTATTGAATTTCAAGGGTACCGCATTTCAGATAAATTTGGTCATATGATATTTTGGTACGACCTCTTAATTAAGCCTCAAGTGTTTCCCTAGTGTCCAGATTGTTCTAATTTCTTACTTGAGATATATTTCTTCCTCCCTGCCTGCTGGACAATCTTCTGTCTTGCAGAGGTTAAAGCAGACAATATGACCAAAGGGGAAAGGATTGGAGAAAACACTCAGTGGCAAACCTTCTAGTCTCAAAGGAACTACCTAGAAATGTTTGTGCCAGGAGTCCCAGTGAAGCTGGGGCCTGCACCTAGTGAACACACCCAACATCCTACAACTCCTTTGTGTAGCAGGTAAGATGACACCAGTGTGGTACTTCTGTTGCTGTAACAGATTATCCTTACACATGAGAAGTGGAGTATTGACTACAGTGTACCTTGGATTTTTTAGTTATTACTTTATTGAAGACATGGTTCTAAAAAACATTCCGTTCTCATTAGCCACTCATTATTCTCTAGCATTCTTCACATTTTTGCAGTTGATTTGTTTCTCTGGATGTTAAAGTATTTCTTTTTTTCAATTGATTTTGCTCTCTGTGCATTTAGTCCTCCTTATCCTCTTTATACAAAAACTCTAGTAAACTAATCTCCTCAGATGGGAAAAATACAATGTGGGCATCCTCTTTCCTCTCTCCAGCCTTGCCCCATTTTGTCATTTTTTTGTCCTTTAACCTTGTCTTTCTTGCTATTCCAAACTCTGAAGCTGCATCATCTCATTCTTTGGCCCTCAAATATAGCCAAAACTGTTCTGACAAGTTGTGAACATACTCAACTCTCTACTAAACCTTTTGAAATGAATCCATTTATTTAATATCTCCATCAAAACAGAGTTTTACTCACACTTATTTTCTCAGCTACATAATTGCCCCGGTTCTCTAGTTTGTCCTCACTGGCATAAAAGGTGAATGTCTGCAGAACATTGGATCCAGCTCTGAGGAATTCCCGGTGAAGCTGACGAACTGCGAAGAATTAAAAGAGAGAAAGAAGAGATGTTTGGTACAGTAATTACTGTTGTTATCCCAAAATTAAATGTTTATTGAAGTAAAGTTACAGTAAAATAAGTGATACTGTGTTTACTAGAAGAGCTAGTAGCAGCACCGCAGCCTACATAGAATTCCTTTCTTCTCACTCCCAGAATATTAGGTAGAAAACGTTCTTCTTAGTTGGCCTCTACCAAGAATGACTGAAGATTTCTATTTAGTCTATCAGTAGATTCAGTTTTGCATGCCACCTTGCCTATCTTCTACTTTCTGCAGTCCTTCAGACT
Source organism: Egretta garzetta (assembly GCF_000687185.1). NCBI lineage: Eukaryota > Metazoa > Chordata > Aves > Pelecaniformes > Ardeidae > Egretta > Egretta garzetta. The sequence continues at coordinate 2,355,676 of NW_009259489.1, read as the reverse complement.
TCCAAATTTCACTTTATTGAACTGCATAGTGGTTTAGGAAGGGAAAGCAGACACCTGACAAACAGAAGTAAGTATCATGGCAACAAATTAAGGGAAAAGATGATACTTATATAGAAGAAAGTGTTCCATTACGTCCTCTATTTTGTGTTTTCTAGTCTTCTCCCCCTACAAAACTCTAGCTGAGTCTAGCCAGCCAAAACCAAAGATTTATTTTGCTAAATACACCTTTAATTAAAATATTATTTTTTTTCTCCAGAAAAGTGACTCACTAACAGACTTAATTCTTCTCATAAGTCAGCACATGATGATTTTTACTACAGAGCCAACACTTCTTTTGAAGGAAATGTTGGCATTGCTTTTAATGGACAAATTCCCTATATTTGGACTTTGGGAGCAGGCTCTGTAATGGTAGTTCTGCCTTCATTGCTGCAATTGCCACAGCAGGAACAGAAGAGGAGCTGCCAATTCATTTGAAGTGTATACTCACAGAACAATAATTCTAATAATTTCTAGAACACTACTGATCATGTAAAACAGAGTTAAAATGCTGAACAGCTTACAGCAAATACAGAATAATTTATTCTCTAGATACTGTAACAGACACAAGAACACTGCAGTTTCTGTAGCAGATGCTTGGAAAAGTTTTCCTGAAGTCCTGTTTTTTCATAACTTCATTGTCTACAGACAATCTGTGTCATTAGGAAAATGTGTGAATGTGTCATGAGAAAAAAATTACTCCCTTCAGCTGCAACAAAAACAGCCTTCTATGCCAGAGAAGCTCAAACAGCAGTTTTAGTTCCTAGAGTCAATCTGCGTATGTGCAAGCACATCTGCTTTCAGTGAAGGAACAGTTTAGTGTCCCTTGCTTTTCTCCATTAGTACAGCATTTAATTTCTGATTACAGACTTGGAGAACAACAGTGTGATTTTACTACAATGCTTATCTTCCCACCAGTCACAAAGACCTACCCAGGAACATAGATTATAGCAAAGCTACAGTTCAAAAAGTTCCTGGAATCTGCCTGAACTACCAACATTAAATTTCAGTCTTACAACTTTTAGGCAGAATCAAAACATTCCTAGTGCAAGGAGTATTCTTTTTCCCCACAGTGTTAAAATAGACTACAGATCCCAACTGAAGGGGCTGTCTCTACATGGTTCTAGTGTTCTGTGGTTTGTTTTCCTATTCCCCTTCATGAGAAATCATCGATGAAAACTAGTCAAGAAATGGGAAAAGGAAAAAGACTCTACAAATATCTTCCACAAATGCTGTGACATTTGCATAATAAATCAGATTTTTTTAACCCCATGGTTAGTGCCAATTAAGTATGGTTCTTGCATTCCTAGAAGAATGCTTGGGATTTGCATGAATAAGAATTGTCACACAGATAGGCAAATGAAACATAATCTTAACACATATGAATAAGGAACTTCATATCCCAAACTATCAAGTATATGAACAGGAGACTCTTGAATGGGTCTACATTTTGAGGGAAAGAATAGTGTTACAAGTATCATCCTGTATCTCATTCAGCCCCAGGCAAATAATTTTTACCAGTAGAATATACCATTACTATTATCAAGCTCACAGCAGTCTGCACTATCAAAATCACAAACTACTCTGTAATTTACTTCTTGTGTGACTTCTAGAATGTTGCTGAAGCTGTGTTTTCCTCCACTATTTGAGAAAGGGGGCTAACAGCCATATATGAGGCTAAACAATTATTAGCAATTTAATACATTTTAGGAGTCAGATGTGTAACACTGAGTTTTCATTTCAGTCCACTGTGAGTTGGACATTTCACAAAAGCCACAGACTTAAGCTAACAGCAGATGGGACAGTAAGTACCTATGCATATTGCTCCCTAGAGAGCAATACCTGATCTGGGTCAGCAGAAATACTCAGACCCCCTTTCTAAACTTGTCAGCCTGGCAAAACTTCTCTTGTAATGGAGATAGTGGCCTTGAATGCGTTAGGGTTTCCCCCCACACACACACTCCTTGCTGCATTCTGAGAACCTCCCTCCTCTTCTCTCCTTCCTTGCAATGACAAGAAGGTCTGGTAGTTGTATGGTTTTTACACCAGCTGGCTCAGCCAGTTGCTGCTTCTGTCCTTTACACCTGCTTTCAAAGTAACACGACCCTTGAGCATGCAGGAGCAAAAGCAGTAATGGAGGGGAGGCAGCACACTAAAGAACTGCACTAAAAGAAATGAACACATTTCCAGGAAAGGGTGTATTTATAAATAGCCTATAAGGGGCTTATAAAAAAATTTTATAACTCTGTTACAGACATGAGCAACATGTTCTAGCAAATCAGTAGTAATTCTTACAAGGCTGGATTCTAACCTATGACTACTGATCACTTAAAGCAAGTCTGTGTGTTGATTTAGTCAATCTAAGCCATCTGCAACTGCCTCTGTGTAAAGCAATGTCTTGAATACCCCATAGACTGAGACCTGCACTTCCTGAAAGGACATGTGGAGAAGGTCAAGGGCCTCTGAGGTGCAAAAAAAGTAACCAAAGGGGAAATAAAGAGCATGGGATAACTGCTATGATTTGTAAGATGGAACATGTAGGGGCAGACAAAGGTGGAGGTGGAGAGAAAGAGAGAGAGGTGATGAGTTGTCTTTTGGGGAGATGAAGTCAGAAAATTAGGTCATCACCCTTTAAACCTCTGCATTATCTAAGGCTGTCCACAATGCTAGGTTAGGCATGCTATACATAAAGTGACACTTGAAGGCTGACAAGGATTAGGGTGAATAAATAGGTAAGGTGTACAAAGCAATGTAATACAGAGGGCTAAGATCTCTCTTTCTTCCCCTCCTCTTCCTTCTTCCCCCTGTATAGAGGAAAAAGACTAATTTGGAAGGGCAAACACTTAAAACAGAACAAAGAACTCTTTTTTTCCCCCCAGGATATTCTGAGTTGGTTTGTGGGATTAACTGCACATCACATTACTAGGGAAAATTCTTTCTTGTAATGAAGCATACATAAATAGATAATAGCATCTGCTTTTGCACTGTTTATGCTAAACACTATAATCTTTATGCTGGAAGGCATAGAATGATAGCTCGTTTTGTCTCCCTCCACTTTAAGGGAGTTACTCCATTAAATGTTTATTGCAAATCTTAGGTTTTTAGGAGGTTTATCTTTTTCTATTTCATAGCAGAGCCAGATACATTAAATACTCCTCTTCCATTCCATTGTTTATTAAAAGCTGCTATTATCCTGAAAGAATTCATAAACAAACTATATTAATTTATAACAATATACAAGTCCTAGACTGGCTAGAACACAACAAAACAGATAGCTAACTGCAGAATTCATTTTCACAAGATGTTTTAAATTATAAGCTTTATATCAGCTCAGGGACAGACTGGACAAATCCATGAGTGAGAAATCACTGAATGTTATTAAATACAAAGATACCATATCTGGGTCAAAAAGTCCCTGGGCTGCAAATTATTGAAAACTGGGAGAGCATTCTGGAAAGGTAACACTATACGTTTGCACTACTCATATACTTACTCAGCCAACTGCTTTTGGTCAGTGTTAAGAGCAAGAAAAAGGGGTAAGATATGTATTTAGTCTATACTTAGGCTATTCTTAACAGTGTAATTCTGCAGTGTCAAGGAACACTTCTATTTAAAAACTTGCTACAGCCTCCTACATATTTATTATTTATCCAACCATGTTTACGTTCACTACAGGATTACCATTCCCCAGTAAAACTGACCTGCTTCTGGGTGTTCTACCGTTGCTTCAGGAGTCCAAGGCCCAGCTTTTACATATCCCCTCTTTTCAAGAGCAAAAACAAATCCTCCATCTCCAATCACAATTTCTCCAGCGTCTAAGCGCTCTAGAATACCCTGAAGAAAGCAAGAGGAAAGGTTAACAATTACAGTTCTTCAGTTTTGTGAGCTTCCTTTGTCTTTGTTGCCATTTCCTGTATTTGCAAAGCAGACATAAATATTTGCGGGCTACCAGAAACATCTTTGCCTTAATAATAAAAAGTAATCTATTTCCTTCTTGAAATTATCTTTAAAGAATGGTAGATGGTCTGGTTTGCAACATAAGGCTTTAATATGTGCATATATAATGTAAAAAATTTCATTTTTCAGTTTTACTGTATTCCAGAGATACAGTCCCCAGAACTAGAAGTCAGTGGTCCAATTCCATTCCTATGAAAGTAATACGCTGTCTTAAATTCTCCTATAAAATATAGCAGAAACTTCTTAAAATGAAACACTAGTATCACTGACCTCTTTATTACCTCATTCACCCACTCCTTAGCTACAAATGCCATCCTGACAGAGCCTTAGCAGAAGTAGCTTGTGCCACAAGATGGCACAACAGGCATCACAGAAAAGTAAGCATGTAACATTTTCCTACAAATAAGAACATGTCAATATGCTGGCCTCCATTTTCTGACAGACTTTTTACGGGCCTGGGTTTGCTTACCTAGATTTACAAAATGAAAGAAAATCCTACTTGTTTGCACAGCCCTGGTTTGTTTTAAGATGCCAAATTACAAGCCTTACAACACCCTGTGATTAACCTTGCTTCTGCCTTGATCTCCATACTAATGCAAGGAAAGTAGTAATTATTTTTTTGTAAAACTGAAAAACATGAGAACAATATATATTGGTTGCACCTAATATAAACTATTTTTTGTATTCCTTTCATTGCTTCATTGCCTTGTTCAAAATTGTCTTGCTATTACACTAAATCTACTAATTTCTGCAATTGGATTACAATCATAATTCTATTTACTTTAAAAAGTGGATGAATGCAGACCTATTACACTAACAAAGGTAGTGGGTACAAGAAAAGAATTAATCAAAGGTAAGGCTTACATTTGCCTCCATAGTCATCTCTTCTTGATGGCACACTAGCATTTCAGTAGATGAAATTTGAGGGAGTAGGAAACAGAAAAGCCTTGTGGACATAGAGTTGAGTTTTCGCACTGAGAGGAAGGGTTTTTTAACAGTTAGGCTCCAACCTTTAGTAGATTATCTTTCCTGATAATTTCTCCTTCATTAATTCCACTATGTCACACCATACATCCAGGAAAGTCAAACACTTGTGACACCTCAGCGCCACCCTTTAGGCGAGATGAGAGCATGCCTTTCCAAAAAGATGGAGCACTGTGCCAAAGATGCCAGTTCCAGTACCAAGCATAGCAGTATAAGGCTACCTGGAGGCTACAAAGCCTGGCTGAGCGGGTTGGAATTTTTGGCTCAGGCACTGACATGGCAGCAAGGTGATGGGACTTCTCTTTACAGTGCTGCTGTGCAGATACATGAGCTTGGCCAAGTGATGGCTTGCAGGCCTCTCCATCACATTGCACTGCACATTGTGGACATGCCATAATATTGATCTGGTTCATTTTAATAAAGTGTGAAAGCTTTTATCTTTATTTCAGCAG
>NW_009259489.1:2347674-2349900 GCF_000687185.1 Egretta garzetta | reverse complement strand
GACTGGGGCAAAACTCAATCTGCAATACTCAATCTCCAAAACTCAGCAATATTCAGTAAGTCTGCCAGTCATGGCTGTCTACTAGCGTAGTTCAGTTCTAAGTGTAAATGTCAGGAGGCTTTGTAAAGATTGTGTTTGCAACTAACTAATTTGCAGTTGTAACACAATGCCTCAAATGGGGCCAGAGAAAGGCATCCAAGGGATCACTGGTTGACTCCCTGCTTCCTCTGCCTGCCAAGGAATCTTTTATAGATGGAGCCCGCTTCAGAAGCTTAATATGCAGAGAACAGGAGTGTGGAGAAAAAAAAAAAATCTTTAACACACAAGCAGCCTCAGCCACTGCTTGTTAACTGAACATTGAGTAATAGATACATGTTGATATCATATATAGATACTATATTTAAATGCCCTACCACTAACAGATTTTATTTAGCAAGTCATTTCTAGGATTTAACAGCAGTTTTCCATCACAATTCTAGCTTTTTTAACTGCATTTTAAAATAATCTTCACTTTTAACCCACAGAAGCAACATAAGCCATAACTGAATAGACCATGGCATCTTGATACATAATATATTGTGATATATTAAACCTAGCATAAGGGCACCTAATAGCAGGTGACATAACTACAAAGCACAAAGTTCTTAATACAAACTTACTTTGTTGATTCAGACCGGCTTAAAATTGAAATAACTTTTTTGCAAACATTATAGATCTGATACAGTCTCATCACACCATTCTTACTTTAAGTATACACTATTCTTACTTTAACTATATTACTTTAACTATATTGGGTAAAATACCAGTGGTTCAACCAGCATATAGCTAGCATAAGTTCAGCATCAGCAATATTTTGTTCTGCCCTGGAGACCTACAGCTGTGTGCTCATAGCCAATCCAGATCAAAATTGTACCGTCTGGTGATCCAGTAGTACCCAGATCTGGCATTAAATAACAAGAAATGCTATCTGTAAAAAGTTAACCGAGGTTTTTTTGAGCCATCTCTTCACTGCTCGACTTTTGCTACCATGAATGAAGTTGCATCACATAGTCCATATATCTATCCATGGAGAGCGCAAATGTCTGCATGAAGATATTCCTTCAACTGCCTTCAGGAATGTAACTGAACCATATAAGTGAAAAAAGCTTGCTTGGTCTACCTATATCCCACTTTTCCATCAGTGCAGAGAAAAAAGCATCTCAAAACAACTATTCAGACCGTAAGTGAGCCCTCAACAGAAGCTTCTTTCTGTCCATTACCTGTAGGGGGAACTTTGGGCAATTGCCTTCTGCTAATTGTCTGAAGTTAGATGGTGTGAGTACATGCCAAAAAATAAGAAGCAGAACAAATACCTCCCCACCTCCTTCCTTTATACCTGATCTGTCTGAAAGGCGTAGCATTTAGACTTCTTCCCATATCCTTCTGTTCTCTTACTCCAGACTCACATGCTACACATAAACCTGAGTAAAACCAGTTTTGAGTAAGAAGTGTCCTATTCATGGTAATAGTGGAAGAGAGATTACTGACCTTCCCATGCACTAGTGCAGGATAGCAGTACTGGTATATGTCAGAGAGTTTTATTTAGACATTACTCAAATTTTTGCCTTAATGGCCAGAATGGCTGATGCCTGGAAAACTTTTTATACTGGCTTATTTCTTTAGTTAAATGAGGGTGCAAAGGGCATGCATATATTGGAGACTGTGCTCACATTACAAACATCCCATCATATATATCAAGGGAAGACCAATTTGGGGCTTTCAAAAAGAGTTGGTAGGATGCTGGAGACAAATCCTATCCAATGACAGTTTATGCCTAAAATATTTACAATGTTAATGTGTTGTGAGCACTGCTTAGTTTGCATGTCAAATAATACTAAGCAAAATGGCTTTGGACTTTGGTGTCTCCAGTCTAGGTCTTCAGAGAAAGCAAAATTCTGAGATGTTACAGCATTAAGTTCAATCTAATCTATCTGTCTCATAACTATGTCCAAATGTCTTCAACAGCTCGATGTTGAATAGGTATAGCTATCATTACGGCTTTACTTCAGCTTTTCACAATATGACCTTACCTGCAGAAATACCGAGTACCTTACTGGGAGGTTAAGAAGCGCGGTTCGCGGGTGGTGCCAGTTTTGCAGCAGCTCCCCGGGACCTCCGCCTCCTCCAGGCAGGAGGGCAGCCGGGCGCAGCGGAGCCGGGGCCCGGCCCAGAGCCGAGCTCTGCTCT
>NW_009259489.1:2340544-2346634 GCF_000687185.1 Egretta garzetta | reverse complement strand
CTCCTGGGTTTGAAAGAAAAGGTTTGAAAAGAGCTGAAAATCAGGTGAGGAAGTCTCAAACTCACGGCACAAAAGAAGCATGAGAAAAGCCTCCGTGCTTGACCTTGGTTACCACGTGCCTCAAAATTCAGTAGAGGAGCTGGCATAAGTGTCTCACATCTAGCTGTTGAACAGCTTACTGTCAACTTGCAAAAATTAATATGTAATCTCAAAAAAGAACACGAGCAAGTGAGTGGTGCACCAAATACAGAAAACCTGTGATGTCCAGTGCTCCCATTTATCTTACTTTTTTTTTTACTAAGCGAATAAGCACAGTGCATATTCCTCCTGCATTTGTGTTTAAAATGTCATGTTATTTTATAAGATTTCAATTCATAATACATACAACTTGGATTTCTGGGTGGAGGATGGGTGGAAGACTAGTTACACATTAGAAAGCCTTTTGCCAGAGAAGTTGCAAAAACAAATGTACAAGGAGGGGGGAGATAAAATTAAGTATTGATTAACTGTCCTGAAGGGACTGTGGTTTGACAGTACACCAGACCGCTACTGTACTAAGAGGTCCTACCTTGTCTCACATCCCAAAAAATGGCTTTTTAAAATTTGGATAAAATTCCTGGTCTGGCTTGCTCCTTGGCTGTTTGTGGATTGGGCAGTAGAGAGCAGGATCAGATGAGATGGAGGAGAATGGGGCTGCCTATTGGAGCAGTGCTGGCTTAAAGTGGTTGTGAAAATGCAGCGTGGTGCAGTAGCCAGTCAGAGCCATTGACAAAATCCCGTTTCTATGCTGTTTTAACTTCAGCAAAGTAGAGCATGTCAAAATAGAACATGGTAATAAACATTGTTTCATTGTTCATGAACACAAAGACCGATGTAGTCTGCTGACATTGGCTTTAGGAATTTTTTTAAGACTTTCTCTTTCTGTTGCGGATGCTATAGCACTTTTGCAAAGTCAGGTTTTCACACTGTCATTTTGGGGGTACAGTTGAAATCTCATTGAAAAATAGGGTCTGACATATAAGGGTATATTGCACAAATAACACAGATTTAAAGTTGTGAGTGGAAGCAAACTGGCTTTGCTTTTTGTATTACTACTGTTTATGTCTATGACCCTTCAAGAGCATTTACTTTGAAAGAAAGTAAGAGTGGACGGGTTAGGTTTTAAGTCAGGTGCGCCACTTAGCCTCGCAAGCAGACACCAGGCTATATTGTGATCGGAACTGTAAACACAAGAGATGCACAAAAGTGCAATTGTCTTTTTGTAACTGTCAGTTATTCTTTTTTCCCAGGAAAGAAACCCAGTCTCCTTATTTGGGGAAAGACAGAGCAGATACAGTGATCATCGGAGGTGGTTGTGTTGGTGTGAGTCTAGCCTATCACTTGGCTAAGGCTGGCTTGAAGGATGTTGTTCTGCTAGAAAAATCTGAGCTCACTGCAGGATCTACTTGGCACGCAGTAAGAAATATTTTGTTAATCTTTCAGATTAACAGCGGTTTGTCTATCTAACGGTGGTGAATTTTCATTACCTTTATATTCCCTGGCTTTCCAGAGATTAAGTCTCATGGTTATTTTACAGATACAAACTTTAGCACTGAGTTTTTTATAGATTTGCTGTATATCAGTGTTGAAAAGTTGGTTCAGCTATCCATAGTACACTTTTCTCATCTGTAAAAATCGGGGCAGATACTGTACTTTGAAATGACTGGAAGGTAACTTTGTATTATTATGCATTTTTTGGCACTTAACTGGATTTAGACTTTAAATTTTAGTTTAACTTAGACCTTCTAAATTCAAGGTTTTATTTCAAAGGTAGTCTAATTTATACTGCAGACTTTGTCATTGGAAGTGGTTGCACTGTCATACATAAACCAGAAATGTGAAATTTGGCATTATTATATGTGTAATTATTTTTTTATACATGTGCTGTCCTGAAAATGAAGTAATCAAGAAGCAGCATCAGTGTGATATTCTCAGAGACTATCACTGATATATATATATACACATTCTCAGAGTATATCACTGTCTCAGAAACTGATTCTTATTAGAGACAAGAGCTTTCTTTCCTGCCCCCGCTGACATTACACAAAATCTTGGGGCAGCAAAGCTAACAATTGTACACTGTGGGGTTTTTTAAGGCTTAATGTTTGTCTGTACTCTAAGGAAAAGGATTCAAAAGACATACACGTAATAATGACAGGGGGGACACCTATAATAATGCATGGACTTACTGGTGCACAACATGTATGCAAGTAAATACATCTTTTCTATGTCAATGTCTGGAGCAGGTAGTGTAATGGAATGAAATAAAGCTTGCCACAATAACAGATGCTTTTTCCATTCATTTCCAACTACACTTAGCTGAAATTGGGAGAACATTATCCCTGTGTGTAACAATACAAAAGCATATAAAACTCCAACAGTTTGCTGTCTCTAGAACGACTCTAGTGGTGCAATAGAGCTTTATGCAATACTTATAACTATAGTATCTGAGTGCCTTTCCGGAACAAATTGAAGAGGATGATTCAGATGGAGTATATTTGATTTGTCTTCTCATAATTCTCCCAAGGAAGGAAGTCTGAAGTTTGAAATACTTCATCTTAGTACAGATGTTTTGTGTGTATGGGGCCTAATAAGAGAACAATAGTAAAAAATGAAATTAAAAAAAAAAAAATCACTGTCTGAAATGTGTAAGTGGGTCGATACTTCATTTTACTTGCTTTTCAAAAAAAAACCAAAAAGCAAAAGAAAACACACTGTATGGAGTTAGGAATAGTAAAATTCAGCAATTACTGTATCTTTTAGGAAAATTGATTCACGGCTGATACAGGTCAGTGAACAGAGCAATGGCATGTGTAGTGTCAGATCATGTGTCTTTTGTATTGAATTGTAACTATGAAGTGCTCAAAGAAATACTGTGACTTAAGTAACTGAGTGAGAGACAGGCTGAATTCTGTTTACCCAATGCATATACAGAATGGTAAGTGTGTAAAAAATAACAAAAATCCCTTCATGGAATAAGAAATCAAAATCATGAATGAGGGCTTGTTACTAAATGTTTCCTTTGTTCTTGTTGTTACACTTGCTCACTCTGGCTTATTGCTTGTAACTATGTAAAAGCAACCTCTCCTTCAGTATTTTTGCTCCTGCTTCTTCGTGAATGCAGCGATGGAGCACTGAGTGAGGAACTCTGTTTCAAAAGTAGGGAGAGAGCTGGAGCGCAGCAGAGAAAATGCCTGTGCTGGGCTATTGAGAGGGCTGCTTTGTGGCACCTGCTGCAACAGAATTTGATGTGATTAAGACAGCAAGACACCTATTTATGGGACGGGTTAAAAACGGGTAAATGTTAGGTAAAGTACATGTACACTGTGTCTTTTAATTGAACTCAGAGTGCTGTGTCGTGATGAAAACGTTAATGTTGTTTCAGATGAGGAGAAAGATCAAAACTACCACTGTGAATTCTTTGATATGCTATGTACTGTGCATTTATCAGTGTTTTCCTCACAGTGATACAATACTAGATACAGGTGAAAATTACACATATAGTTAGCACGTGAAATGGCCTGCAACCCCAAATGTTGGAAGTCTGGTGCAGATGTTGCTGTACTATACTGCTTTTTCCATCTTTCACAGTCCACTAGGCCCTGCCAGAGCTCAGGATCATGTTTCACAGAGATCATATTCCTGCTAGTGTTGCTGCCAAGACTTTATTCCACTTCTCAGATCTGAGATGAATTTGGCTGACTTTCATTTTATTTGAATTACAACAACACAGAAAGTGTGCACATATTTATATGATCAGTAATAAGGAGATAGCAGTAACAGAGCAAATGCTGCTCATTTTTATGCCTTTCTAACCATGACAAAGTAGTCATTGCATGTGTATAAATTAGGTCAGAGCTTAGGCTTTAAGAACGCTTGAAGTTGTGCTATTCTGCAGGTCAGATCATTTGGAATCTCACTGAAGCACTAGGGACTGAGCAAGGGATATATAACGCACTCAGCAAATAAATTTTTTGTGTTGTTACTTTTTTAAAAGGTGTTTTCTAAGAAAATGTTTAACGTATTCTCTTATGTGATACTTCTTGCAGCATGCAATTGACTTTGCTGCTGATAGTTAATAAAGCAGAGTACAAGGAAAATAAAAACTTGGTACCACGTGGTCAAACTTGCAAGAAGAGAGTATAGGTGATAACAGCGTTAATGCCATTTTCCTCCAGAATGCTAACTTAATATATGGAGTTAGTACAAAACCTGAAACAGCTTGGAGTAGAACAAAACCAGTATACGAACTTTTCAACAAAGAAAAATTTAACTATAAAAATGTCTTAAAATCACTTGTCAATTCTCATAGCAAAGTGGCCATTCTTAATATTATTTTCACAGATCATGTTCACCTACAGTAACAAAACCTCTGTTTTACAAAAAAAAGAGCAAAACCTAGACCAAATCTCCTTCAAATACAAGAATGGTCCACCCTGAAACACATATTGGGAGGCTGGCTGGGCCAGACAGGGTGCTCATGACTGAGTTCTGGTGGAAAACCGTGGTATACAGCAGGTGGAAGCAGAAAAAGGCTATGAAGAGGTAATTTAGAAAAATTGCCTGGTCATGTAAAGGAGATGTTAGGAAAGCCAAAGCTCAACTAGAGTTAAGACTTGTAAGGAACACTAAAGGCAACAAGAAGAGCTTCTGCTGCTACATTAGTAGTAAAAGGCTAAAAAAGGAAAACGTGGGAGCATTGCTGAATGAAGCAGGTAGTTTAGTCACAGTGTACACTTGATAAGGCTGAAGTACTCAATGCCTTCTTTGCCTGAGTTTTCACTGACAAGGTTTCTCAGGCCTCTGTGCTCTGAGCAGGGTTCAAGGAGAAGAGGAACTACCAGCAGTGGATGAGGATCAAGACAAGGATTACTGGGAGAACTTGACTCATGCACATATATTGGACCAGATGGGCTGGATGCAAGAATGCTCCTGATGGCATTGCAAGGCTGGTGATGTATCACCTTTGAAAGACTGTGGAGATCAGGAAGGGTGCCCAACATTTGGAGAAGAGCATATGTATGCACCTTTAAAAAAGGCCAAAGGGACGAACAAGGGAGCTAAAGGCCAGCTGGCCTTACTTTGGTTCTTGGGAAAATCATGGAGTGGGTCTCAGATCATATTTCCAGGCCTGTAAAGGAGAATAAAGGTGATCAGCAACAGTCAGCATAGATTTGCCAAGTGTAAATCATGTCTGACTAAACCTGATTGCCTTCTATGATAAAATGACTGAATCTGTAGACAAGGGAAGAGCAGTTGATGCCACTTACCTGGATTTTAGCAAAACTTCAGACATTGTCTCCCATAATATTAATGTATTCAGCTGAAGCTGTTATGTTCAGTATGGCTGGCCAGCTAGATAGTTAAAAGACTGTTTGTATGGTTGGGCTAAGAGGGTAGTCATTAATTGGTTGTACACTTCACAAAGGCTGGAAACAAGTGGAGTGTCACAGCAGTCTGTCCTGGGACCCATCCGGTTTAATTTATTTATCAATGATCTGGACTAGGTGACAAAGTGCATGCTTGTCAAACTGGGGGGACCAGTCACTGCACTCAAAGGGCATGGATGACATGCTGAGGGACTGAGGCAGGCTAGAGGGATGGAAGGACAGGAACTTTATGAGATTTAACATGCCAGGGAGGTAGTGCAGTCTCTGTTCTTGGATTTTTTTCAGGACCAGGCTGGAGAAAATCTGGGCAACATGGTCTGATCTTGTAGCTGACCCTGCGTTGAGTATGAGGTTGGATAGAGATGTCCTGAGGTCCCATTCAATCTGTTTATTTTATTATCATTATTGTATGATTCTATGATCTTAATGTTTATATAGTCCAGTCAGGTTATAGTTGTGCCCCAACTGCACTCCTGCAATCAGAAATGTTTGTTATCTGAAGGCAAAAGGCATCAAATGTGTTTAATATTCTTTTATTCTCTTAAAAATGCCTGAGAAAAGCTTTGATTTCAGTCCTGCAATTGAATGCTCTTGAATGTATATGGGTTTGTGGTTAATTTGCAAGTGATTTGTGGTTCATTTGGTTCAAAATTACTTTACT
>NW_009259489.1:2300294-2340371 GCF_000687185.1 Egretta garzetta | reverse complement strand
ATATAACTACATTTGGAAAAATAACAAAAGACCAGAAAATGTTTGGATAAACAAAAGAGGACAGTAAAAATAGTATCAGATGGCACAATTTACAGGTACAAGTTAATTACTCATAGGTTATTGTAAATGGCTAAAGAAATGTAAACATTTCAATGCCTAATTTATTTCTTTATTCTATATATACAGGAAAAAAAGACTTATTTTTTAAGAAACATACAAGTTTTAATTGCAAATTCTGCAGTGAAACAGCCCTGGGTTTTAGCTGGAGGTAATTAAAATATATGTGTTCACAATGTAAAACCACACATATCAAATGAGATCAAAACCACATTTAGCCAAATACCTAGTCTCCAGCAGTGTCCAGTATGATGATCTGATGTGATAATAAGGAAAGGACAATTAGTATTTTTCCAGACTATTAATCTAGCCTGGGGACTTCCAGAATCCAGTGTGCCTGCTTTGTGCTTTAAGTGGCCCTTAGTAGATTTTTCTTCCTCCTACAGATCTGTGTGATCACTTTTTAAACTCAGATTGTTGAGGTAATGAACATTACCAAATATACTTAGGGAACTAGAGCCAAATTTATGAATAAAATACAGGCACAACTGAAAAGTATAATACTGGTAGATGATTAATTTTTCACATTTTTCCATTGATTTATTTTGGCATTTCACTCATGTGGTACACTGTGATATCATATATAAACTTTAAGATATCAGAAAGGTAAAAACCTCACAAAGAAAGGTAGGTGCACACCGGGAGTTGTAGTCCCCACCCAGGAACGCTGTGGCTAGCATAAAGACATGTATATTCAGTAATGCCAGACACTTCTCATACTCTTGCTGTGAAGATAATGAGTACCTGTCATCTCAGGCAGTGGGTATGGTTTACGTTTTTTGAGGGACATGGTATCTGCGTGTAAGCCATTTGCTAAGAGCAATTTGAAGCTAATTGTTTCTGAAGAAAAAGGTTGGGTATTAAATGTGAAGCTGCACCAAGAAAGAATGGTCAGAAGAGGCCATGGTCTCAAAAAATAAGGATGTCTGATCTAATTCCTGCAATATATATTGATGTAAATAGAGACATATAACATTTAATAGGTTCTTAGCAATTAAATTAGCTTGAATTCAAATATATCTTTGAAGACCACTAACTCTTGCTTTGTTATTCCTATGTATATAGTTATTCTACTAGCTTTAAAAGTTAAAGTCTTAAAATATGTAGCACAGGACAGCGTTTACAAGCAAAAATCAAGAATAATTAATGTATGTGCATACTAGGAAACTTAGAAGAAAACTGTCAAAACTCTGCTATATGTGTTACTTTTCACCTTTCTATTTCCTGCTGTTTTTTTTCTCAGAAAGGCAGTGAATTCAAAGGTGGACTCTGGTGTCTAGCTCCCTTAATTGAAGCAACCTTCATTTATGAAAAAGCTCTATTTTAGTTAGCAAAATATGCAATATATATATACATATATTTTAATCAATGTAGTTACTTACCTTGAAAACCTAAGGTAATTTTGCATTTCTGTTGTCTCACTTGGAAGATGGTTTTAGTGAAATGTCAAATTCAGGAGGTAAAAAGACATATGCTTAACTTCAGTAACACTGTAACTCTGGGGGGGGGTTAAGTGCTAAATGTCTGCAGTTAGGATTGTCCTTAGATTGATGCAGCTGTCCCTTGCAGGCAGGTGAACAGTTGCCTTAAACATAGAAGAGGCCGTAATAACTTCTTGATTTTACCTTTGCATGAACCCAAAAGGGCTTGACAGCTTTCTGAAGTCAGACCTAGTAAAATGATGTGCCAAATACATACAGTAATTTCTTAAGCTACTTCTGAAATGCAGCAATTGCTCTTCAACTGCCACAGGAGACAACTGTTGAGAATAGAAGAATATTGACTTTCACCGTCCTGTTGCTCACACCCCAGGAAAGTAATAACTTTTGTTAAGATCTGGTCTTTGTGAAGGTTTGGTTTCACTCCAATCTCCATTTGCAAGAAGGAAAAGATCTTACTACAGGACATTTAGTAGGACAATTGGTTGGTTTAGTTGATCAGAAACTGTGTGTCTCTTCCAAAAGATTTGAAACTGACAACTGAATAATTTAAGGAAGAAAGGAAACCATAGGAGAGACCAACTGCAACAGTATCATGGGTTGACAAATGTGATGGGAGAAGACAGGTGGAAAAACACGTGTGCAGGGAACAAGAATGTCATAAGTAGGGTAAGGTTTTTATTTTTATTTTTGTAGCAGTTGGCTCTGTCCATGTGTTACTTTTCTTTACAGTATTTTGGCAGTTTCTTTTTGAATGGCAGTTGGGAGGAGGGAAAGAAAAGACTGCCTTTCTAATCATATCTCTATGTTGTTCGTATTTCTTATTTGAGGCTGGTTTAACTACTTATTTTCATCCTGGAATAAACCTGAAGAAAATCCATTCTTACAGCATCAAACTCTATGAAAAGCTGGAAGAAGAGACTGGACAGGTAATCTTCTTAACCTTTTAATTATTAATTCAGATCAATGTTGACCTTACGAAGTCTTACAAAAAATTTTGCAGTTGACAAGTTGATCATGCGTATGTTCATGACTATCATAAAGTTGCCATTTTATTGAAATATATTGAAATATATTCTCCTGCCTGCATATAGTCTGGTGCTCAGTCACTAAATATTTTAGACTGTTCCCCAGATTTCTCTAGTTTAAGAAAGTGGTTTTCATCAAACATCTCAGAAGCTCAGCAGACTGAGAGTCTGCAACTTCAGCTTGGTATAGGAGTTTCATGTCCGATTAAAAATTCATATGATATGATGCTGTCTGTACTTGAGAAGATTGCTGCAATTCTTCCCATCCCTTTCAGAGATGTGTTTTTATTTAGTGACTTAAGGAATGGGTATGCAGAGAAACACAGGGATAGTCTTTTTCATCTGGCATCATTCAGCCATGTAGATTTCATTTACTAAACTCATGCTTGCTTCAGACAGCAGCAAGAATTCCTTGTACTACTCTACAAACTTGATAATTGTAATTGAATCCTTTTTTCTTCATTCTGCTGCTCAGCTAGATAAAATACTACAGCAGATTATCATTGTGAGTTCTACAAAAAGACTTACTCAGCCATATCAATGTACTGTGAGGTAAGACAGAAAAGGTGAAGTAAATAGTGTATAGCAGAAAGTAAGCACTCAATGTCCATCTATATAAGGATTTCTACTTTATTAAAAAGGCAGAAAAAGGCAGGTGGTTATTCATTGAGTCAATGCAGGTGCTTAGTCAGTTAAGTTTGTTCTGCAGCATCTCAACTGAAAATTATGCAGGTGATAAACTTTAATATAAACTATTATGTATTTATTTTTGAGGTGTATCTGATTCAATTTTTGAAAGTGTATGCATGCATAAATTCAAATATTTATGAAATCTTAATAAAAATAATAGTATCATGACATTCAATAAAAGTTTTTTACAGCTGTTTTGAAGATAATATGTATTAAACTAGGAAGTTAATTTGATAACTTTTTAAACAAATTTATTTTCTCTAGGAGTTTACATCTAAGTCCTGTTCCTTCAAGGGCACCTAATGTATTTGAGTCTCTGTTCAGTGATGTTAGTGGCAAAATTCTTCTAGACTTCCCATAGCATAAGAGCATGCATTTATGGAGATAAGTAAAGGTTCTTTCAGTAACTCATTTTTGCTCTTTGTTTTAGGCTGTGGGGTTTCATCAGCCTGGCAGCATCAGAATTGCTTCAACCCCCACTAGGGTGGATGAATTCAAATACCAAATGACTCGTGCTGGTTGGCACCCAACAGAGCAGTACCTAATCACGCCTGAGAAAGTACAAGAGCTATTTCCCTTATTGAACATGGATATGGTAAAGAACCTAATTTTATGAAAAATAACTTCCATAGCAATTAAATTTTGGTTTATCAGATATGTAGACATAAAGTCTGATTATAGAAATCATACACTAAATTATTATCTTTCAGTGAAAAAAAGATACATTATAAACTAAAATCACTCACATGTATTTTAGTGCATACTGTATGCCAGTATGCATACTATTCATTATAATATATTTAATATTATAATATTAAAGCATTGCAGCCTTTGATTGCATGGGACAACTGAGCATTTTTACTTCCGTACACCACTGTTAAGCTGGCTAGCTGAAGGCCTGATACTATTATATGTTTTGAAAATTTGTTTTGATTTGACTCCTTAAGGTTTAGTGCAATCAAGAAATAAAGTGGTTTTTTTTAAAAAAAAGTAGTTAATTTTGATAAATTTTAATTTCTTTCATTTTGTGGGATTTTACCTCCACTTAGGTTTTAGCTGGCCTGTATAACCCTGGAGATGGTCATATTGATCCCTATTCTCTCACTATGGCCTTGGCTGCAGGAGCCAGAAAATATGGTGCCCAATTAAATTACCCTGTCCAAGTCACTAATCTGAACTCCCAATCAGATGGGACATGGGAAGTTGAAACTCCACTTGGAATAATTCGAGCGAAAAGAATTGTGAATACTGCAGGTAACATAAGCATTTGTATACAGATCTTCAGATTTACAAACTAGCTGACATGTAGCACCTGTACTGAATTGTATGGATTACAGGAATAAGTAATACATGGTTTTGACTATTCACTTGGTTTGTGGTAAAACATACTTTGTGCATATTACTTTACAGTACTGTGAAAATTTATCTTTTATGTTAATTGTCCTTGGCTAGGCATTAATAATATTTCTTTCTGGTTTGTCTCCAGCAGTTACTAGTCAGAATGTCTTGTTAGGTTTTAGTAGCAGAAGAGACTTTTACTGGTCTACACTAAGTTGTGTAGAAGAGACAGGCTATGCATATTGTCCTCTAAAATCTTATGAGATGTACTTAGGAAGGGAAAAGGGATGTACAAATGAAGTAGAGATATCTTCACTGTTTTTTCAAAGAGACTGAAGATTCGCAGCAAGATAACCCTGCCTATTTCAGTATTATCTCTCTAAGATTTAACTCTATCCATATATCCTTGAAACAGAATATTTTTGTGGCCCTTTGAGTAGTATTTTAAACATGCACTTGGCTTAACAATACATTTTTTCATGTAATAAAAATTTCCTAACTCAAAGGAGCTTGTATTTACATATGCAATTTTTATTCTTCACTGTGTCAAAGAAGCCAAACTGATGTTTCTTCTTCAAAGAGCTTTTGGGCAAGAGTCCTCTGGATTTGTGTTTGTTTTCCTGAACATGTTGGTAGGTCTAAAAACCTATATTCAATCTAAACTTCGCTTATTTTTATGTTGCTTTATACAAGTTATAGAAAAATATATGGTGAAACTGTTGGCACCTCCTACACAAAGCGTGCCTTCTACTTCCTAGTAGAAGACTCTGTTTTCAGTTGTTTGAAAACATGCTGAATATTTACCATTTGGATGAAATTTTTGCAGACTCTGTCTGTCTCAGTCTGAATCATATCTGCATTTTTAGAGCAGGAATCTTTCATACATCCCATCTCAGTGAATAATCAGACTTCAGTAGGAAGCTGTGATGGCTCAAGAGGACTTTCTCTTCTTATTTGAATGAGACAAGTGACCGAGAGCAAGGATATGTCTTTATAACTCCTTTTTACATCTGTGCACTGGAAAAGAAAAAAACATTTATTTCTAGTGCAAAGCAGATAAAATGAAGAACTTGAGTGAGACAGGGACTCTTCTTGTTGGTGGGTGAAATAACCATGGCTGACGATTGGAATTATGAGAGAGTTGTACTGGAAGGGGAATAGACCATGAGAGTGAAATGCTTGGGGAAGGTTCCTGGTGGTGGCTCGGGAGCACTGGCAGCAAGTGAAACACTTAATGTGCTAGAGGACTTGCTGAATAAGGAAGCTCAAACCCAGAGGGATGTGGGGATGGCAACAGTGAGCATGACAGCAGAGAGGGATAGCAGAAAGGACTCTGATGTGTTTCATTAAGGCAACTGGAGCTGGAGCTTTTCAGACAAAAAGATTAAGAAGGATAGTTGAGGACTGCTTGGGTATAAAACTGAGACTGGAAAATTGAGGCTGCCTGAGCTGTCTGAACGTAAAAGACTGGTGGAGTAGCAAGGGAGATGTAGATGGGAGTATATTGGAAGGAAGAGAAGGTAGGTGGGGCAGGATATGACAAAAGAGGGAGACTGACTTGCACACGGAGACAAAATAGGTGAAGAAGGATGTAAGGACTGGAGTAAGAAGAGTAGAGTATGAGACTGAGCAGAAAAGAAGAGCAGGTATGGGACAAGAAGTGATGGGGAAGAGAGAAGATTGGGCTAGAGAGTAATTTGGAGGGAATGTGATAAAAGGGCTGAATACTGAGAGGATGAACTTTACTGAGTGACCTTTCAGTGTCTGGGAAGTAGACAGCCCCATGTTAGATCATTCCAGCCTTTCAGTAAAGAATAACTGGGAAACCCATTGAAAAGTGCGCTTTCTCATCATAGGCATAGGCGATAGGTGATCACCTGCTATTGCTATAATCCTAGCTAAAGTAGCAGGGATCTTAAAAAGTTCACCTTGAGGTTCTAAGCATGCTCATGAACTGTCATGATGTCCATACAGTGCCACATAATGACATTTTGGATAGAAAGAGGACTAGAAGAGTTCATATGCTTTTTAGAAAGCAAGGAACCACAGAAACAGGGAAACCAAATTAGAATAATTTTATTTAGACTGCAAGGTCAAGCACTTACAAGATGGGAGGCATCAATATTTGATTGCCTTTGGACTGTCAGTTTGTGGCTTTCAGGCATGAATTATGGGACAGCATTCAGTTACAAAATCACAAGCTCTCCTACTAATAGGATCCTTATGACATTTATTACACAGTATGACTATATCGGTCTGGGAATGATCTAAGATTATGGAATGGAAAGGCAGCTCTTTTGGCAATCAGACTTCTTATTTAGGCCACAGACTTCTAGGCACTCATTATTCCTAACCATTGGCTCTGCATCATATGGATGAAGTATCACAGATGTAGTAATTTCCTTATATTTTTGTAGTGTAGTTATCTTTCTTTGGCTTATGTATCAAGTTATGTTAGGCAGAGGTTTCTAGTAAATGCTTTTCAAAGTCTATTTGCAAAATTAGAATGCACCCTTGTGAAATTCTCATAGTCTTTTTTTTATGTAATAAGTTTTTAAACCAACAATATATTCAGTTAATTCTCTTGTGTAGTTACCTAGTCAGCCAAAAGGAACATTTGAAGCACATATTGCTTAACATTCCAGTTAAGAATGTGAAATCAATACTATATAACACATATCTCTTATAAATGTTCTCTCAGCTAACATTCATTCTTCTTCTCAGCCTTGCCTCATTCCACTATGCATCATGGCTGGTATAATTCAGAGCTCATACTTTAGGCTCATGTTGCAATATGAGAAGAGAAAAATGTATCAGAAGGCTCTCTACATTCTCTCTCCCCCCTCACCCCCCAACTGACATCTGCTGTGGAACTGGAACAAACTAGTTTCAACCAATCTTTAGCTGTTCCTTATGTCAGATTTCCATTTTGCAAGAAAGCAGATGCCTAATAAATCCCTGATATGAACTGACTGGTATTGAGCTTGCTGAAGAGATTTGCAGCCTATTTATGATGGAATGTTTGATTAAAGTCTGCAAAAATCGTGAATTTAGTTTATATATACAGTATGTGTGTGTGTATGTAAGCACAGATTTGCAGACATGTACACACTGTAAATACAATAATTTATACATAAGTAGTGATGGAGGATTTTCTCCTTTTTAAAAACAAGAGATAATCAGATTACATAGTTCAACAGATATGCTAAGTACGACCACCACTAAATATTTCAGCATCAGATGTTTGCAATCTCTACAATTTAATCTTTACAAATGTCCTAGAGATATAATTTATGCCTTCGTTTATCTCTACTATGTGTGATAGGACTTGACATCTGCTTCCAATTGGAATTTTGTTTCAGGGAACATATTCTTCCTTTTGCCATTTGTGTGTTTGTTACAGCTTTTGCGCTTGGTTCAAAAACTTTAGACAAAGAAACTGCAATATTTTTCATTTAGTAAATGTCAGCTGTTGTTATTCTAGGTAATTAAATAAGCACTTATTTCAAGTGTGATTTTTTTAGAAGTACAATGTTTTAAATTTGCTTTTGAGCAAATCTGAACTATTTGCATTTAATTCAAATGCAATTTAAAATCAGCTGTGTTTGTAATGTACTTCTGCAAACTTAATGGCTAAGAAATTTAATACTATTTTAAAAGAAAAAAAGTTACATTTCAAAGAAGTAAAATTAAGTCTACCATTTTTATTTTCTTTGAGGAGCTTGAATATACTTGCTCTCTATATTTTCCTACTCGTTCTGTTTTAATGAGTAAGCAAAATAGTGACTTTATTAGAAGCACATTCCCAGAGCATTGTTTCTTCTCCAAATATCTCTTTAAGTCCAAGCAATTTTGGCAGGAAAACAGTGCATGATACTAGAGATGGAATTTTCTGCTACTTCACCTTTCTTTCTCCTTTATAGATCATTAGCTGACCTTATTACCTTAAAATAGTTTTCTTTGTAGGTGACATGGAAATGTCCAAATCAAAAGAAGTTCCCTAAAGATTGTTAGCCTCTTCTTAAATCCACATTTGTATTTGTCACATATGACAGAGGAAACCCTTGCAGATATGCTAGAAATTCAAATTTATTAGAATTTTTCTGGTTGTTTTTTGTATAAGGGAGCATAAAGCAGGTTTCAGTAGCCTTAAAGGATGTTTTGTATCACTGTATCACTATGGCATGATATTCCTTGAGTTTAACTGACTTGACAAGTGTTCTGTTAGTCTCCTCCAAGTGGTGAGGATGCCATTAAGAAGCAAAACTTTTACATATGATAAAAGCAGAACATCAGATGCTGGGTTTTAGTATTTAGAAGCAGAGGCTTTTAATTGAACAGATCTCTCTGTCATGAATCTGAATTTCATGGATCCACGCAGCCTTGCTTTACCTGGCTGTCAGCAATTGTCAAGTGAGTCACCACAGAAGAAGTTTTCCTCTGAATCCTTGCATTTTTAAAAAGCAGGGCCTTCACTTCTCAATCCAAAGAGTCAGGAGAGTGGGGCTGAAGGATATGCCAAGCTTCTCAGAGCAGCTGCCATCCCAGTCAATTGTATCTGCCTGATTTCCAGGTCTGTGTGTTCCAACCTCACAGCAGACATGAGCCACAATGCAGAGCCCAAAATATAAGTTTTGCAGTTAAGTGGCTTCCACTACTCGACTTTGACATAGGTACCTCACTAAGTGAATGTGTCTTACCAGCTGGAAGCAGCTAGTCTGGAGGGACCTTAGTAAGGAATTAGGTCTTCTTTAACTTATGCCTAGTAGTATACATGAAGGGCCTGTATAGGCTGCTACATGAAAGACATAATATGAGTTACGTGATGTGTGTGAAAGAGAAGAGAAACTTAAATTCTTGAGGTTAGCTGGCTGAAAGTACTGCCTTGCTATGTTGAGGTGTTAGGACTTAACAGTAGCTAAGTAGTCTTGGGAAAACATACTAGCTCATCTGGTTGATAGTGAGAGGCTAGGTTAGCACCTACAGTGTGAACTAATTTATTCTGTGTCTCTGTTTCTGCTAGTCTCTGACTTTGCTAGGACTGCATTGCAGACCTACCTTACTGAAATAAACCATGGGGCTTGTGGGAATGTTAATTAAACTTTCTTCTGAACTTTTGGAAGCCTTATTTATTTTTTTCCAATTATATTTTTTTAATATCTGTATACTAGAATAATATATGGTAGTATAATTAGGAACAAGGACATGGAATTATACAGGGAAAATTATGCTGGATAATATGAAAAATAATTTGAAAATTAAAAGCGTGGAAAAAAATGTCTTTGTCACATTCCATAAAGCACAGTGCTTACTGCAAGTGTTCGTTTCCAGTAATGGAAATTAGTCTTTGAATATTTCTGGCTTGGTTTTTTTCTTCTCTAGGCTTCTGGGCCCGTGAAATAGGCAAGATGATTGGCCTGCAGCACCCTCTCATACCCGTTCATCATCAGTATGTTGTGACATCAACTATCCCTGAAGTGAAAGCCCTAAAAACAGAATTGCCTGTGATTCGTGACTTAGAAGGATCGTATTATCTCAGGCAGGAAAGGGATGGTCTTTTATTTGGTCCATACGAAAGTGAGGAGAAGATGAAGCTGCAGGACTCATGGGTCACTAATGGAGTTCCACCAGGTAATTAAGAGCATTAAATCTTTAAACTTGATAAGCATTAGCACACATTTTAATGTGTATAAATCCCAGCCTGTCATGCTGCTTTATGTGATGGAAAATAGAAAATATTTGCAATGTGTGATTGTAATGCAGAAACTTTTTTTCAAAGAATAGAACTCTAATGGTAAAAGTGAAGAGAAATAAAAATGTAACATAAAAAAGCCTATTTGAAATCTGCACAGAATACACATCTACAACATAGCCTTACCCTACTGTCTGAACAGGTGCCTGTGTGTTGTGATTAGATGCAGTCACCAAGTCTGTAGCCTTTTGCAACTGAATAAGGATTTTTCTAAGCTACAGTTCTCTCCAGCATACTGACAGGGGCTTTGGATTTTTGCTGTTCCCTCAGAAATAATGTGGTTGTCAAATAGGAATGCAGGTACAGCAAAGGAATGATTTAGACATAATGCTGTGCTCGGATATAAGTGCAAGAGAGCTGTAGATTCATATAGAATTTTTGTACAAAAAATC
This sequence comes from Egretta garzetta, assembly GCF_000687185.1. Lineage (NCBI taxonomy): Eukaryota > Metazoa > Chordata > Aves > Pelecaniformes > Ardeidae > Egretta > Egretta garzetta. The sequence continues at coordinate 2,329,615 of NW_009259489.1, read as the reverse complement.
CCAACAATATCATACTGCTACTTATTAAAAAAATCTAAAATTAATGTCTCATATCTAGGCTCCAGCTTTCCACTTACTTCTAGACAGAACGTTATATTAAGTCAAGTGTTACTGTTTTAAAAAAACACAACGTGTTTCCTAAGGAAGAGCAATCAGCATTGTTGGGCTTTGGGTTGCACCGTCACAGCTTCCTGAACTCACTGTCTCTAGTAGTGTCTAGTCCCTCTACACAGTGATGTTCAATAATGCTTAGAACCCAGACTGAAGGCTGAAATGTATCCAAGAATTCACTAAACACTGTGCAAATCACAAGCTGACACAGGCAATATCTTTCTTCCCCTCCCCAAATTATTGGCATGTTGAGAAAAGTAAGTGGGTCTTATTAACACAGAAGGAAGTTTCTGTGTTGCTCCCCTTTCTTTCTACTTGATTGTTGAATTTGCATGACCTTAGGGTTAAACAAATATGTGTAAAGGACAGTGTAACTGCAGTGGCAATAAACTTGATCCTGCAGATAGGTAGGTATTTAGGTACACCATTTTTCTTGTGTAGGATGGTGAAGGCTTGAACATCCTCACTGATGAATTCCACATAACTTTTATATGTGTGGATTGCATAACTGTGTTTAAAATGTAAGTATTTTCAGTGTAATTAAGTACATAATATGAGTCAAATATTTGTGCAGGTTTTGGAAAAGAACTCTTTGAGTCTGATTTAGACAGAATAATGGAGCATATTGAGGCTGCTATGAAAATGGTCCCAGTTCTGAAAAATGCAGACATCGTAAACACAATTGCGGGTCCTATCACCTACTCTCCAGACATTCTTCCTATGGTGGGACCGCATCAGGGTGTCAGAAATTACTGGGTAGCTATTGGTTTTGGGTGAGTAAATTCCTCATGACAACTTTTGTCTGTCGTTTTGTTAGAATGGCACTCAGCTCAAGCTTTGCAAATTGTTATGGGTTTGGGGGTTGTTTTGCATGTATTTTATGTTAAATCTAATTGGAAATAGTCTTAATTACCACTACCTATGTAATAAAAGCTCTTGCTTACTTCGTCTTCATAACTCTCACTATTTTTTCAATTTCCTTCCTCCTTTCATTCTGGACGCCAATATCTGTGACACTTGATGAAGCTGCAAGAAATGGGTAATACTTGTTACTGTCTGTGCAGCAAGTTAAAATCATAGAAGTGCTGGGCTTTGCAATAACACTTTCCAGTTCATTTTATGTATTGCTTTGAATTAGATTGTGTTCAACAGTTGATCAGCGTTTGCAGAAACTGGTGTCACTGAAGTTGTGGCAAGAATGATTGGTACAGGGAGAACTTCTAATGTGAGGTATTAACATTTGGGTGAAGAGTGGAAGGTATACTAAGCAGAAGGCATTGCCAGCATACGGGGTGACTGACGGCTCTAGGAATATGAACACAGTAATGGTTCTGACTGTTGAAGGTTGGGCTGAGAAATTATGTTGCTGGATGTTGCAGGAAAGCAAATGAGGACAGTGTGACAACAGGGATGGGTGGTTTTCTGGTGTCATTTATTCTCTCCTGCCCATTAAGATACTTTCTTAGAATGTGACTTACATCTTACATACTCTGGGCCCACTGAAGTCAGTGGTAAAACTCTTACTGACTTGTCTTTAATTGTCTTAGTTTGACCATTGATTCAAGGTGGATAGAATGAACTGAATACAATTCCAGGCACATGTTATTGAACATGTTCTGTTCACATTGTTTTTCCAATTGCCTAACTTGCTGTTCAAAATCCAGCTCAGCTTTTTCCAGTTTTCTTTCAGTCCAAACCAAACAAAACCTCAGATCATAAGATAAGGCAGTACCACTAACGTGCTTTCCGAGGCCCTTAAAATAAAAGGGTTTGGTAATTTTGCAATGATTCATTGTGAAAGGTATTCACCTTTGCTGCTTGGATTTAAAAAAAAAAATATTGTTATCTTTCAGTAACATTTGCAGAACTTATAGTTACAAAAGTGGTTTGCCTAGTCCTTGTTCACCAGACTGTTTAAGTTCATTACTGTGCTGCCAGACTTTGGAGCCTGTTTTCCTTCATTGGTTTCAATGGGAGCAGAATCAAAGTTCCATATAGGAATAACTGAAGACCACTGTTACATGTTTAAGGTTCTTTAAACAACTTGTTTCAGGAATTTGATTAATCTCTAAATGTTTAGACACAGGTCGCAATTATGTTGCTGTCATTGGATTGCTTTGTCTGCTTTCCAGGGACTTTTGACTCTCTGTTCTATGCTTCTGGGTCACTGTAGTGTTTCTACCAGTGTTGTAATTTTTTGTGTGCATTAGCAAATCTTTATCTCACAGTCAACTAGCAGGGACATTGTGACAGAGGACTTAGTGCTGTTAGTTTAGAGGATTTTTATTATCTAAAATTAGCAGCTTGCTAGGCACTTTAATGTGCAAAGAAGTTAAGTATAGTTAGCAGAGTTTGCAGCACTGTTTATTATTAAGGTTGCTCAATGCTTCCCATTTAAGACTGTTTTCAGTTACTTATAACGTTCAAAATGTTAACAGGAGTAGGCCGGAATTTTATTCAGAAAAGTTTAAGTCAAAGCAGTATAACCATTCCAAAGAACAAGATCTTTGGAAGGTATGTTGTTTTGCTGTATTAAGGTTTTTGGGGTGATGTCTTTCTTTTGAAAAGCTCTAATTTCCCCATTTTCTGAGAATGAACTTCACATTTGGCATCCCTGCAAAGCATGTGTTTCATTCTTGTGTGGCAGAACTGCACTTGTATATTAATACAATCAGCTCCCCATTATCTGAGGTAATGAGGGATTTGGGCACCATGCATAATTTAAAATCTCTGATAATGTAGGCCCAGCTAGGAGCCCCAAAATCAACTGGTTGCACACTCAGAGCTGCAAAGCTCTGCAGAGTGCAGAGACCAGTCAGCCCACATCCAGTGCTGTACTTGCAGTAGCAAATCCCTATTGCAGGGCCATCTTGCCCCCAGGGTTGCCCTGCCATCACCTCAGCAGTCTTCAACTGAAGCCAAAAAACTTCATTGTATTTGGTCTGTTGCCACCCACAGTCATGTAGTGGTCTCTGTGCTGTGTTCCCCTGTGCTTTTGGCTGCAGTGAATGGTGCGGGGAGACTTAAGCTGTCTAAAACTTCTTCTGGAAGCTGTTCTTGAAGGCATTGTGGCCATGGCCATAAAACTTATACCCATGAATAACTGAGAGTTGCCTAATTAAATTAACTGCAGCAATGGCTAGCTCTTCTGTAGCACTTGCAGAGTGGCCGATCACAAGCACTCATCCTTACGGCATCAACTGCAGTGATACAAGCTTGTGCTGAGAATCTGAATATTTACGCTGAACAGCCTAAAGGATTGTGTCTGGCAGAATTACTTCATATACTCAACTGTTTGATATTTCTATTTTATTTAAAGAAATAATTAACAGCTAAAACCCCACTGTATCAAAGTAATGTCATGAAAATTATGAAGTCAGGCATTCTGCAGTTAGGAACTAACAAAACTAAGTTGTCGGTGTAATCTGAATTCATTATTCCTATGCATATGCATATGCATTAGAATTAAAAGATTACATCCTTTTTTTTCTCCACAAGATCCTTGCCTATTTAATTGAGAGGATAATATTCAGAATGTAAAGTTGATGAACAGCAATTCAATTTTGTTTTAGCTTCACTATTCAGTGTCCATGTGATTTAATTGCTGCACACTGATGTCAACTTGGTTTTGGACAGACTTACTATTTCTTCAAGGATTTTTGTGTTGTGCTTATTGGAGCATTTCACAAATAACTAAGAATTTATTTTCACATCTTCCCTAGACAGGAGGCTATTTTGACACTTGTTTTTTTAGACATGGCAAATTAATTCACAGAGGTATTAAAATGAAAAGTTTTAAATCATTCAGTATTAATAATTATTTGTCATTAAATGTTTTGGTGTCAAATCAGAGGTGCCTGTAATTCAGCATTACATAGTACTGTTTGGTCATATGTGGACTGAGTAGCGACATACACATATTGCAGCACAACGAAGAGCTTTGTCCCCTGTTGTCCACTTCAGGTACCTCGCAGGAGCACATTTCACACACAGCTTTCTCCCTATGGATATCAAGATGTCAAGCATTTTGAAAGTTAGAATTATGTACAAAGTGTTTAAGTAAGGAAACGTTACATCTATCACTTCATAACTTTTGAGTATCTACCTTCACTGTCTGGTGTGGTTCCTTTAATGCAGGTTTCTAACAGGAGATCTCTTCCACAGTTTGATCCTTCACACACTCATTATGTAGAAACAGGACAGGCTTTTGCTACAAACTGGTAGCAGAAAACTTCTACATGTTTATTTTGTTAGCATAAGCTTTCTGAAACCAGTTCTCTTTGTAGTTGTAGTGGAGAACAGAGAAGGTTAATGAGGTGAGAAAAAGCAGCTTTCAACTCTGGCACCACTGCAAACAATTCTCCTATTTTTATCTGCAGTTTCTTTACATTCCCTGATTCTTTAAAGCTGTCTCAGTAGTGTAGTCTCCTGACTTTTCCTGCTGTTACTCTTGTCAGTGTAATGTAAATATTCACTGTAGGTGCTACAATGTCTCAGTCTGGTTTTCAAATCCGAGTCTGGTTTAATAAAATCTGGTTGAAAAAGAAGAGGTATTCTATGACTAGAAAGTGTATTTAATGGATATCAGAAATTTGAGAACTTTCTTTAGTATTAATTTTTGAAGAGTTCTAATGCCCTGGAAAAGATTGTTAAATTCTGAACTTTAGAGAAAGAACGAGCTTGCTGTAATCTCAAGCACTGCAAATGCTGTACGTTAGCAATGGAGTTCTGTTGCTGATAGTGGGGCAGTAGAAATATCTGTCAATAAAGCATGTAATCTTGGAAAACAAGACAAAATAGAACAAACCAAGAAAAAAAAAAAAACAAGAGGGAAAATTTTAGAATACTTAGGGGGTGTATTAGTAGTATATGCTAGCACTGATTTTTAAAAACAAACAAACAAAAAAATACTTGGCTTTACAGGACTTTTTCCTGTTTTTAAGATATGGCATTATACATGCTGGAGGCATAGGAAAGTATCTCAGTGACTGGATCCTTGAGGGGGAACCTCCATTTGACCTGATAGAATTAGATCCCAACCGGTATGGAAAATGGACCACCACAGAGTACACAGCAGCCAAAGCAAGAGAATCTTATGGTTTTAATAACATTGGTAAGAAGGCATTTTTTTACATAAATTTATATCCTGAAAAGGGATCCAACAAACCCTGCTTCTAGATTTCTGTGTTTATATGTATGTATTAATATATATTCTATCTTGGTGATGCGCAGTATTTTAGTATGCCATGGTTTTTGATTTGTTTTTTTTTCCCCTCTAGTTGGTTACCCTAAAGAAGAAAGATTTGCTGGGAGACCAACAGAGAGAACCAGTGGGCTGTATGATTTGCTGAAATCAAAATGTTCAATGGGCTTTCATGCAGGATGGGAGCAACCTCATTGGTTCTACAAACCTGGAGATGAGACTGGATACAAGTAAATAAAAGATTACCTTCCCTCTCGTCCCCCCTCCCACTCCCACCCCCCTGTAATTTGTCATGACAACAAGGGCCAGCTGAGTTAAATTTAATAATAAGGATACATTTATCATTCATTTCAACTAAAGGTAGCTATTAGGCAGATCTTCCATTATTCTTTTTTCTATAGTTTAGAATCCATTTCATTCTGGTAATGCAGACATTTCAAAACACACATCGAGGTATCCTGTAACTCTTCTAGGTATGGGGTATCAGGGAACAGCCTAGCTCTAGGAAAATATTAGAGAACAATTTGTTCATTACAAATTTGTATTTTTGTCCTGTTCTTATTATATTCAGCAGCACAGTATAATGTTTTCATGAAAAAGCCGATTCCTGTCTGTGTAATTCTCAGGAAAGGAGAAGCCCTATCCTCCTTTCTTTTTTTTTTTTTTTTCCTGTGTCTGCCTACCTAGTTACCTGCTTGCATCAGGGACCATCCAGCAAATAAATGTTTTCCAGAGGGATACTGGAGTCCCAATCTAAATGAGGCTCATAAAGGAATAGAAACACACTCTGCTGTTCAGAAATAAAGCCTTTGACACCTTAAAGTCAAATAAATGATTCAGCAATAAAGTATGCTGTAAATTTACATGACAGACTACTACCTCTTCTAACATTTGAACAGTTCACAGTTTATTATACAAAATGGTTGATAAAATATCAACCCATCTCCTTCTGTGTTGTTAAAGGGTTTTAATAATTAAGCCAGGTTAGACCAAGGAAAATATTGGGTAAGCTACCTACAATTAGGAAAGACCATCTCTTTTGAATGACTATTAAACTGAGGAAACAGAAGAGTACATTTTGCTGAAAAGAGCACAAAATTTCCAAATTGTGTTTTATGTGTGTAAATGCTCTATTTCAGACCCAGTTTTCGGCGCACAAATTGGTTTGACCCTGTGGGTCGTGAATATAAACAGGTTATGGAAAAAGTCGGTGTGATTGACCTGTCACCATTTGGCAAGTTTAAAGTAAAAGGCACAGATTCTGTTAAGCTGCTGGATCATCTATTTGCAAATGTTGTTCCAAAGGTAAATGGGACAGTGATAATTGTTTTAATGTAGGATTTAGACAAACAGGATCTGTTTCAGAAATGGAAAATGAAGCATAATGTTATTGCCATATCCTTCAGATACCAAACACGCAGATCCTTTGGAGAAACTGTTGTGTCAGAAGGTGTATTTCACTGAGCTAAGAGAACAGACAGTTGAGGTCGGAAGGGACCTCTGGAGGTCACCTTGTCCAACCCCTTGTTCAAGCAAGTCACCTGGAGCTCATTGCCCAGGGCTACGTACAGATGGCTTTTAAATATCGCCAAGGATGGAGACTCCACTAGTTGTCTGGGCAACCTGTTCCTATGCTCAGACACCTTTATAGTAAAAAAGTGTTTCCTTCAATCACAGAACCTTCTGGTTTTCAAATCTTTGTCTAAAGAAGTCTAAGTGAATCTCACCTGGAATTTCTCTACATTAGTACTGGAATAGCTTGGCAGCTGCCTGCCTAAAGCTGCACTGTACTTTGGCAGCTTCAGGCAGCTGAGGAAAGTGGAAGCAGCAGTGGAAGGTGCTCTTGCCTGACCATAGCTGGGTGTTGTATTCTTCTTGGATACCCAAGGGAACAGTTTTTGTCATACTGACTCAGTTTTACAGCTGACTGCCTGAAGCAGGCAGGGTTGCAAATATTCAGGATATTCAGCTTTCAGCTCACACCTGTTCTTTCTCCACAAGTGTGGCTGCTCCCAGATACTTAGAATATGATCCTGCTTTCAAAAATGGCACACTGTGACAAACTAGCCCAGGTTTCTTATTCTTGGCCCTCAGTTTATGGTACTGCTCCATGAGTGCCTTTATCTTCCTGCTTTGTCAGCCACTTACACCTAGTGTTTTATCTTCAGATATACACCTCCAGCAAGCAGATTGTTCCTTTCCAAAGTGCTACAGCCATGATGTTTGCTCATTTCAGCACAGAATTTCATTAAGTTCTTGCTGTAGGTGATGGGTTTAGCGGCTTCAGACACTAGAGGGAGGAAGCACAGAGAAACAGTAGGTACAATGAGACTATAGTTATGAAGGCAGAGAACTTCTCAGAGGCCAGAGCCAACTGAGTGGGAAGGCTGTACAAAAGAATGATGTCCTATAGGTTTAGGAGGAGGAAGAACCCCAACTGCCATGTAGTTGTATTTTTTTACTGTATTAATTTTGTGTTAGCAGTATAGCTTAAAAGTTTGTCTTCTGTCTTGTGGTAGAGGTGGGGTAACTGTCATCAGTGGGCATGGATAACAGTTGCTGAATGTATTTATGTGGTGGGGGAAAGCAAAATTAAACAGAAAATTATGAGAACAAGGCGAGTGATTTCTACAGAGTTTAATCAGTGTTGCTAAGGGGAAAAAGAAAGATAGACGGCAAAATAGAATGAATGGTTTATGAGTCCACTTAAAAATCCAGCATTCACAACAATTGATTATTTAAGCTGCCTGATTTTTGGTTCAATACATGCTTGTCTGCATCATAAAATGATTCAGTGAAGTTACTGGAGATATACTTGTATCACAACCAGGTTAAGTGTGACTAGGATCAGGATCTGATGATCCTGAAAACTCAACTATGTGCCTGTAATAGGCCAGTAACTATATTAATGTAATATGACCTCGAAAAAGAATGTTAATATCTGCAATATTTTTCCTTTTTCCATTCATTGTCTGGAATCTGGGCACTGACTGCGTGATTGACAGGGTTCTTATGAAAGCAGGATGAAATAAGAGATATTAAATTCTGCCTCTGGAATCAGAACAGCACAACAGCTATGGCATTTTCATATTTTCATTTGCATGGATGATAGCTGTATGAACATGTATACATTTTATGGTCACAGCTAAGTAACTGTTATTTGAAATGTTGCCTCTAGAGATCACATTTCTACACAGAACCCAATTCAAATGTACAGAGATGTAGTTTCATAGTCACCAACTACATAAAATATGAAAGCATACATAAATCAGGGCCACAAAAACATAAGCCAGCTCAGTATTTCTTTTTTTAAAGTATGGGGCAAAGTAATGTTATCCTTTTATGATCTGAAAGCCTTATTCACATGATTGAAAAAAGAATATTTATGTCAATAACATGTTGAATCTTTTATTCTGATGATCAGAAAACAAACTAGAATTGATTGAATTTGTATTGAAAATACATTCTTGAATCAAATGTAGCTTAAGAACACCTTAAATAATACACAATTAACAAATATTTATAAAGGTCTTGATTTATCTAATTTCAAAAATTTCAAATTTTTCTGTGAAGGAAAATGTGAAATTTCCACTCTAAAGCTTAAGCTTGGCCAATTGTCTGTCTTTCTACTTCTATTACGGCATAGCAGAACAAACAGAAAAACATCATTCTTTCAAGTAAAGACATATTTCCATATATTTCATAATGTTTAAGAATTCAAAGGTTTTATTTTGCAGTCTTAATAATTGCAAATTTTACTGTGTAGGTGAGTTCCACAAATATAAGCCATATGTTAACACCAAGCGGAAAAGTTTATGCTGAGCTAACAGTCTCTCAACTGTATCCTGGAGAATTTATGCTTGTAACTGGATCGGGGTCAGAACTCCATGATCTGAGGTTAGTTTATTTTTGATACAGTAACTACACAGTGCTATACAGTCACATTAATATAGAAATGTTTTTACTAAGTGCCAAATTCTTAATTATTACTCAACAAATCTTCTGCTACGTTCAAGAGAATTCTACTTATTTACTGATTTTGGTTTCTTAGAAACTTGGGTGAGTTGAATCCTGAAGTACAAGCAGTTGCATATTGGATTCTTGCTGGTCTAAAAGGATGGAGAATTTACTCATAGTTATGTAATATACTTTAATGGAGGTAGATCTTGTTTTGTTGTTGAACCTGTTTGTGTTTGGCATTTTATGATGTAACACAGCATGGTTGTCCCTTTCTAGTGTTTTCTCTTATGCAAAAAAAGAAAATTGGCATTAAACATGGATGACCCCACAGGCACTGACCTGGTGAATACAGATGGGTAGTGCAGTCTTCCTGACACTGTGATAATGTCTTCTGCTTTGGGCTCTGGGGTCACGAAGTGAAACAATAGAAAGAAAGGACGACTTCATTAAAATCCTTTTCATAGATGAGCATTGGAAGTGACATTTCTAGTGCTGGAAATGGCTGTACATACATACTAAGAAAATGATTTTTTCTTACTGGACAAATCAGTTATTCAAAATGAATCAACACATAAAAGACTGAAGTTTGCTACCTCAACACATGATGAATAACGTACTGTGTCATAACAGTCCCACGTGAATCAGTAGGACCATTGGCACATTCAGGAACCAAATGGCAGAACCAGACCTAATGCATTTACTTCTACAGAATTTCAGCAGTCCTATTTGGTACTCTCCTGTGCCTGAGATCTTTTAGCACTGCTTAACAAAGTAGTACTTTATAAGAGTCTTAAATATGCTCCTTTCATTTAGTTTGTGAGCTTCCTGAAAGACAATACCCAGCTGATGGTTTTGATTAAATCAAAACTCAAAACTGAACTTCCCACCAATACTTTAAATACTGTATTCAGGAAGGAATAAGCCTGGTACATTTCTGTTGACAGAGGAATTTATTTTGAGATTGCTTATGTTCATTGTGTAACAAAAAAATATTCCTTTTTAATCTTTATCTAAATCAGTTATTCTTCATAAACAATTTCACATCACTTGTGTTCTACACACAGATGGATAGAAGAGGAAGTAACAAGAGGTGGATATAAAGTTGAAATAGAAAACATGACAGATGAGATGGGAGTACTTGGTGTAGCAGGTCCATATGCCCGACAGATCCTCCAGAAGTTGACAAGTGAGGATCTGAGTGATAGTTCATTTAAGTTCCTCCAGTCTAGACATTTGAAACTTTCTGATATTGCTGTTACTGCCATTAGGATATCATACACAGGTAAGCAATAGAGAAAACATACCCTTAAGGAAAAATGCAATAAATAAAATATTGTGTAACTAAAATTATGTTGAAAAATAAATCTTATCATGTATTCATACGTAACAGATTTATCACATTTCGTATGAAAATGTGTGAGGAAATGCAGTGCATTGATTTTCAATGGTGATCTGGCCAGGCTCTGTGCTGAGTTTTCCAAGACCTTTTTCTCCAGAATACTCTATTGTGTAAATATTTATTTTGCATAACGAAAGTCCAGTTCTGATAACCTCTTGGTATTTGCTCCAAAACCAACGTCAAGAATTGTTTTTGGATTACCGCATATTAGTGTTTGTCAAGTGCCTTGAAAATGTAATGCTGTAATGCTATTTGTTTTTCTTAGTTACTTTTTGTTATTTTATTTTTATGTCTATCGCTACTGCAATGGACTGAATTCAGACCATTCTGAAGCAGCTGAAGTCCTTCTCTTTCTGTTGTACTAAATATGATACAATATACTTGTTTTATGCTTATTTGCACTCCGTTACATTTGTTGTTCACTTGCCAAGTCATCATCTGTTTATAATGCCCTTAAGCTCACTGTAGCTTTGCTACATGACCTTTTCTTACCAGTTCTTCTGATTCCTGTCCCATGTCCCATCCCCGTCCCCATCCTGCCCTCCCCCTCGATGTCAGCTAACAGTTTAAATTAGAATAATAGTACCACTGCTTAAGATCTAGGGCTTAAATCATCTGATGGTTCTTGCAGGGAATTAGTCTTGATATATGATAGCAGAATTGATCCTAGAATGTGAATTAACACTTACAGCATTGATCCCCACTTTTTACCAAGAATAGGACTGTATTTATTAGGATTGTTTCATTGTTGAGCTGATGAAACCTTTCATCTTGTTTGTGTAACAGGTGAATTGGGCTGGGAGCTCTATCATAGGAAAGAAGATTCTGTAGCTCTTTACAGTGCAATCATGGAAGCTGGCCAAAAAGAGGGAATCGACAACTTTGGAACATACGCTCTGAATGCTTTAAGGCTGGAAAAGGGTTTCCGAGCCTGGGGAGCAGAGGTCAGGAAATACAGATTCTTTATTATTCTTTCTGTTTATTTTCTTTATGTCGTTATGACTATACAGCTTTTAGTCAGATCTAGCTCAGATAGTATTTGTTCCAGTTTCTCAATTTAGCATGAAAAGAAAATTTACCTTGAGCAGGATAAGCTGCTATAATTCTGAAGAGTGTCTTTTCTAAATAAAAATAACTAGTATGCTCTATTACACTGCTGGCAAAGAGACACTTATTTTGATTCACTGATGTTTTTCCCTGTCATGTATTACAAAATTATGAGGGTTTTGCTGAGCTCTAGTGTTTTGAAATCAAAGGTTTGGTTGATAGATTCTGACAATGTTTTATTTCTGTAGTAACTGTCACAAGAGGCCAATTATTCTTGCTTCATAATGTATTTGGAACTTTTTCATTTCCCATTAGCTTGTTCCTGCCGATTTTGCTCACTCACAATATAGAACTACTTAGGGTCCTAGAGAATTTGGGGAAAATCTGTGTAATTTTTGCTTAGCTGAAATTTTTCCAAATTCCTGGGAAAGGAATGAACTCAGAAAGGTGAAATAGTGGGCATTTAGGGGTCCTTTTCCTTTGCCTAGTGATACTTATTTTCATTCTTGCTTCAAATGCTTCCTAACAAATCAATCCCCCTACACCTAATGGGAAGGTGGTAAGTAAAACTGCCTTTGTGTTTTATTTTCCTCTCCAGCTAAGGCACTCTGCTGTGTTGCAATTAATGTGCATACCTCAGTTATTCAATCTTCTGCAGGTTCCATTCTGCTTTGATGAGAAGTCTTGTTTCATGCTGCAATGTGTGTTTACTTTGCATATTGAAACTTATATGAATGATTTACATACCTATACTTTATACTAGGCATAACAGTAGATACTGAAATCACATATAGGAAGCATACAGTGTATTCAAATGGAAGTTGCACATATGCAACATGGAAGACATTGACCCAGCACTAAATAGAAGGCTGCATGGAATAACTAAATAAATACCCCCTATCCCCAACCCAAAAGCTATGATAGTCCGTCATGTATGGATGGTGAATTTATTTCCTTTAAACAGATGAACTGTGACACTAATCCCTTGGAAGCTGGACTGGAATACTTTGTAAAGCTAAACAAGGTATGTCTTATTATTTTCAAAGTGTTCTACTATGCCCAAGGTTATTCGTTCAAGCGTTTGAAAAGAAAAATATAATTTTCTGTAAATTAAACAGGTTTTGAAAATGAACCAAGCAACTTTTTTCACTGTATATAAGAATAGTTGCTTTATTAATTACTTTAAGTACTGATTTGTTTAAAAGGAAGTTTCGTATTTTCCATGTTTCTTGCTATCAAAATTGTACATTAGGTAAGGAAATTGCAAATACTCAATGATGTCTACATGAAAAATAACTCCTTGTGATTTATTTTCATAGAGGAATTTGAGTCATGTGTAAACATACAGTATCTATATACAAGCTGAACAAGCCTGTGAAAATTGCGAAAATGTTTTACCTGCTTATTCTTGTTAAAGGAGTTGTCTGTAGGATCGCTTTCCCTGGCTATCACTCTGGTACAGCGATTACTGAAAAAAACAATAGAATTTTTCAGAAGAACTGCTGACTGACAACTTGGACATGAGTCAAATATAAGTTAACATCTTGGTTAAAAAAAGAATGACAATTAGTTGTTCACAGAATTTCTGAAGAGGTCCTCTGCTCATAAATTCTGCCTACCTGATCGGAAGTTTAGAGAATGGGACTGGTTGATTTTAATATGCGGTAAAAATGAAAAGATGTTATTTTCTCTCCTTTTATCAGCATCGCCATTTTCTTACATTCATGTTTTAGCAAATCAAGCTCTGTTATAGACTAATAGATACAGAAATTGCTAGTAATTCTCTTTTCTGGTCCAAACTAAGTGTCCTAACTCTGTCAAATAGAAGACCTTTCCATGAAACCTAGTGAAATTCTTTCCTTTGCAGCTCTAATGTTGTCTGTTGCTACCAGTTAGCCCATCAACTCAAACAGCAATTGCCTGCACAGTGAATGTGGAGTTTCTAACGTAACAAATCAGGTCCTATACATTTAGAGTTAGGTGCCCTAAATAAGGGGATATTTCTGACTTTTATCTTTTATCTTTTTTTTTATCTTTATTTTCTGACTATTATCTTCTGCCTCAGTTAGTCATCTGTAAAATAGATAAAGTGCCAACTTTTTTACATAAGGGAAGTCAGGAAGAAAAAGTAATGTTTGTGAGACATTTCATCTTTACAATGATGTAATGTGATACAGAGACAAATTATCTTCTTATTTATATTCCCTTTATAACTAGATAGACTAATATATCACATAATAAATGACCCTTGACATTTTTGGCCATGTTACGTAAAGGCACTGTGGAAGTGATAAAAGGAATCCCAAACTTTCTAAGTTATGGCTCCAAATAAACAACAAATCTTAAGCTTTGGGTAGGCTAGAATTGAGGCATGTTAAACCTAAAAAGGTGCTTTTATCTTTATGAGATAGTTTCACCAATAGTAACAGGGATGAATCCAGAAGATACTTTTCCTCTCCAACTGTTGAAACTGTCTATAGATGTTATAGTTCTTCAACCTGTGCAAGATTGATAAAACATTCATTTTTGTCCTAATCTAAAATCAGTGTGTGCTCTAAAATGAAATACGGGTTCTAAACTTGTTCTTGCCCAACTATGGAGCTCATCCACTGGAAGGCAAGGTGCTCCCAGGGAAGTCAGTGGCAGTTCCTACATGTAGTGGAGTTGCAGCTGTCTCCACTGGGTACTGTAATTTTGCCTTAATCAGAGAAAATTACACATGCAAGGGAAGTACAGAATCTTAGGGAACAGGATTATGTTGTATTTACTCATCAAAGACTTTCCCATCTTGAGAAAAGCATTAGCAGGATTATGGCAGAATGCAATGAAAAGTGTTACTGTTCCTAGTTTTTCTTTCCACTTCCATGTGAGACATCTGTTTGTTTTGCAGGAAGGCAGCCATTAGCAGGGAAAGCTGTTGCTTGCCAAGATGCCCATGCAGAACATGCGAAGGCATTAATGTGCATGAAGCACTTGATTCTTTATTGCGCCACACGCTTCTCTGCATGGTTGAAATGCAGGGTTGGAACAGCTCTCTGGAGCAGATATTCACATTGTAGATGAATGGGCATGGAATTAATCTCCAGCATAGATGCAGGATGTTAACCTAAAACATTTGCCAGTTTTGCTGAACTAATGTGAAAAAGGAAATAATCGATGTTTATTTATTGACTTGGATGAGGGCAGTTGTGACTGTATGTTGACACTGCAGAGGTACCTGAGCTAATTCAGATATTGGAAGTGGCCTAAACACTGTAGCATGAAGTGCAATGTGAGATTATTTACTCTGCTTCTTGGCAGCTTGGGGTTGTGAGTCCCAGTTCCATGCCTCTGGTTTTGGTGTTCACTTGGCGTATCATAGACCTCAACATTCCTTAGAGGTCACCATGAGTGGAGACAAGCAAAATACTCTGTTATCATCTGCTCCTATTGTTAAGGAAACTTTTGGCAAAAAAGGGCAAATGGGATGCAAACCACAAGCAACAGATTCTTAAACTTGTTTGACATCTTGGTCTGTAGGGTTCCTGACAGGGATTGTTCCTTTAAGCATGCGCCCCCAACTGGGGAAAGTGCTGATTTCTGTGTAAATTAAAACCAAGATGCATTGTTTTATTACTTACTAGAGTGCTTCTTACAAGCAGCTGAAATAGCTCACAAAATGAGGAAAAAGACTTCAGCATAAGTGAATTTCAAGTGGTATGTCATGGGAAATGTAAACAGTTTCTAAATTCTAGATTAAAGTGAATAAACAACCAAATGCCAGTGAAGGTACTATAATCAAAAAGTATTTTAACTTCCATGAGAGGGCATTCAAATATCTGGGGAATAAATATGAAGAGATGTGAATTCCCAATAAAATCCGGATATTTCTCTGTGTTTACAAAGTTTAGCATATGCATCATCTTCAGGTACATAATCTCGGCTGAGAGAGTTGGGCTTGTTCAGCCTGAAGAAGAGAAGACTGAGAGGGGATCTCATCAATGCATACAAATATCTTAAGGGCGGAAGTCAAGAGGACGGAAGCAGTCTGTTTGCAGTGGTGTCCAACGACAGGACTAGGGGCAATGGATGCAAACTGAAACACGAGAGGTTTCAGTTGAATATGAGGAAGAACTTCTTCACTCTGAGGGTGGCAGAGCACTGGAACAGGCTGCCCAGGGAGGTTGTGGAGTCTCCTTCTCTGGAGATATTCAAAGCCCGCCTGGATGAAGTCCTGTGTAGCATGCTCTAGGTGAGCCTGCTTTAGCAGGGGGGTTGGACTAGATGATCTCCTGAGGTCCCTTCCAACCCTTACGATTCTGTGATTCTGTGATTCTGTGATTCTGTGATAATGGACTAGTTGGGGGTTTTTTTTTGTGATGAGTAACAGGAAAAGCTCTTAAAAGCTTAAGTTGACATTTTAATTTTTTCCACGGTCTATTGATTTATAGCATGACAATAAGTAAACCTGTGTCCTCAGGTTTTCTGATGAAAATTCCTCATTTCTGTGGCAACTTTCATTTTATCAGTCAGGCTGAAGATATGATATTGTGGTGGTTTCCTCTAGACTCTGCTTGACGCTCCTTTTTTCTCTAATGTTGGTGTTAGTTGTTTCCTTGCACAAACAAGCAGGATGGGCTGTGATTAAACCAAAGTGGAGGGACAGTAACAAAATTAATTTCTAATTTAGAGTATACATTGTCTTCATAACTTCACAATAAAATCTGTCTGGGTTGGGGGGGGGGGTTAATACCTGTTGTCTTTCTTTTGTTTGTTCAAATGGTCTTACATTTAGTAAGTTAGATAAGTTATTAGATAGCCTCATTCACTAATATTTTAATCTCATGAATTAGCACTCTGCTACTAAATATTCAATAGAGTCCTAATGGTCTTTGTGGCAGGAAAATCACAGAATACCTTCAAAGAAGAAAAAGTTGCAATTCTTTTTTCTCCACATCCCAGAATATTGTTTTAGTTCTGATGCACACTTGAACTTTTTCAGGTTCAAGTGGTCAAAGATATACTATATCAGCTCTGAATGGATTCCATTTTTCAAAACCCTAGTTTAAATTTAATGGCTTTTTCAAATACTATAATAGAAAAAGATAAGCGATCACCAGATACTAATTTACTCCAGACCTTTGTTCTGTGGCAGAATCAACTACATCTGTGTTTACCTTGCCATATGTATAAAAATTTAATGTGTGAAATTACAAAGACCTCTCAGTCCTGAAGATCCCACAGTCTCCCTGGGCAGTCCATTCTAATGATTCACTATCCTTATGTTAGAAAATGTTTTCTTGCTACACTTTAAACTTACCACTGATTATTATGTTAACTATCGACATACAGAAAAAAAATTTCCTTATTTCAGAAGCTTCTTGAGTCTTCAAAACCTGCTAGCATGTGCCTTTTTGTGTTTTGAAGGGATTGATTATTTTTAGCTAATTCAGTATTCTTAAAACAGCCTATTTTTCTCCTGACTGTAATGGACCATAAGTCTTGATAAAGCTTGATGTTCGAGTGAAACGCCTCCAGGTAAATTTGGTAGCTCACAGAAATGAACTCTTCCAGAAGGGTTTTGCATGTGAACCCAGTAGTGCCAAAAGGCACCAAGAGCGTACAGCTACAAAATTCCATAGTTAACTGTTCGTAGGCTTGTGACTTGTTTTGCTGTATCCAATACTGCCATCTCCTGGGCACTCCCTGTGCAGCAACAGCTCACTGCGATTTGGGAAGAGAGTGCGGTAGATGATGGAAAACCTTTGGAAGTGCACTCTTCCAGGCCAGGATCTGAGCGCTTAGCTAAGATTTAGTGTTTGTTTCCGCTAAGAGGAAATACCCTTATCAGAGACAGTGGTTCCTTGTTGCAGCCCCGTTTATTTACTGGGGCACTTTGTTCTCCATTCCAAGCTTTTTTCCAGATACCTGGGGGGGGAAAAGTGGCGGAAAGGAAGATGTACATGCTGGCTTTTGGTCTCCGCAGCATTGCAGCATGCGTGGTTACTTATGACCGTCTCTGTAAAATGCTGTGCAAAAACTGTTCTGTTCTGGTGACTCTACGCTTTGATGATGTGGTCTGTAGTGCTGTTAAGCAGAGGTATGAAATCAAAACCTTTCACCTGCAGGAGAGCCATGGTGAGTAGGGGTAATGAGGAAAGCAACCATTTCTAACCATTTGCTTATGTTTTCCGCTTATTCGTTGTTTTTTATTTATTTGTTTTTTGCTTAAGCAGCCACTGACTTTAAAATGGGAGCCATGTCTTCAGCACCAATAGCAAATGATTATTTTTTGTCTTCTCACTTCTAAAATCCAGTAGGGATTATATATATATTTATAGATAGATAGATAGATAGATAGATCCTATATACATAGGGATGTGTAGGGCAGGTATAGTGGGCAGAATGCCTGGCACTTGCTATCCAGGTCTCCTGGGGCAGTGGTCCAACTTGATGCTGCACAGGCCAGCCCCCAAGAGTTTGTGTAACTCCCCCTTCTTGCCATTGTCTGCCCTTCCTTCATTTTCTCCAACTTGCATCCCTCCTGCTCTGAAATGGATGACTACAGTAGTGATCACTGACCCCACTCCACAAACTGGCATAAGGTTGTTGAGCCATGTAAAGGATTAACCACCCACTGAGCTAGGAATTTTGAGCCAAAATAATTCAATAATTCATCAGTTGTTTTTATCATATCAATTTCTTAGAGCTGGCTATGTGCATACAAGAAGGGCCTAGGCAGATTGAATGAAAGGGGCAGTGATGCAGGTGCCATACATTCTGACTGGCCACATCTCCCTTAGAAGACTGTTTTGTGTGGTGTAAACTGTAGCTTTGGTTTGCTGCAGAAAAAGAAACTTGACAAATATTTGCTACCTGCAGAGGAAAATGATCTTCAGTTATCGCCCTGGTGAGGGGAATATCATTTGGAGTGTTACCCTGAAATTATTCAAGACCATCCAGCTAAGAATAATTAATTTCAAAATACTGTATTGATGCTGTCTCCAGTGTGTTGTAATGTGCTGGTTATAGCAGATCGCAGCAGCTGTTGGTGCTGCCTTACTCAGTTGGGTGGCTTTGTGTACATAATTTGGCTGTATGCCCACAGTCATAAGTAGCATACCAAATAAATTAAACATTTCATTATTAAGAGATTTGCATATCTTTCCTGCCAGTTATTGTTAAATGGATATGACATTTTTCTTCCTAGATGCCTAGACTTTATCCTGCTAAACTGCACAATCAAAAAAAAAATTATGAAGGTTTTATAGATCATTTCTATTCCTTTGCCTCTGTTAAGACACAAAAGATTTTCACAGAAGGTAAGAATTAGGATCTGTATGCCATTGAAAGTCAAGCACACTTGAAACACCGTAAGTTAAACTTTTCAGGGTACATGACTGTGCCTAAAAAAATCACCTCACTGGTTAACGTCTCCTGAACTCTTTAAAAAAAAAAGTGGTTTTATCTCGTGCTAGCAAACACATGGTAACTTACGCAAGGTAAGAGCCTGATGAGGACAAGGGCAAGGCAAATATGTATGTCTGATATGTTAACAGATGAGATAATCAATGGGGTCCCTTTATCTACATGCTATTTGAAAATTTTAATTGATTTATCTTTGAGATATGATTTTCCATTGTAATCTGTATGCTAGGTAACACAAGTAAAAAGCACAACACATCTTTTTTGGTTTTATCTGGTGAACTGCACTCAAAGAACATGAAACTAAGCAGTCTTTGTCTTGTATCTAGGAAGTGTTTTTACTTTATGCAAAAAACATTACATCTGCCAAAGCTTAATGCTTTGGGAGCTTATGCCAAGATATGGAAAGTCTTTTGTATTTTAGGTTTAGCTTATTAGGACTCTCCTTACTTTTAAGCAGTAAAAGTCTTACATTGTTTCTACATGTCAAATGATTTTTTTTTAAACTAAGAACAGCTTTAAATTTGAGGTTGAAATTCCTTAGGGTTTTCCCTTATTTCTGTTCCTTTTCTTCTGGTTGTTTTTTTTTTTTATATTTTGCTGCTGAATTACACTGTTTTGAAAGGATTTTTTCTTGCATTGTATTTTGTGTGACAAGCTGAAATAAACAGAAGCAATACCCAAACTGACTGTTTTTCCCCTAGAAACAGGAAGCAGTTGTTACCAAGAATAGCCAGACCAAGTTTGAATTAATTGGTTTCCAGAGTGCTGTTTTGAACAACCTCATGCACACACTCATAAATCAAAAATGAATAGTGGTGGACATCTGCTCAGTGTACAGTTGACATGGGTACCCCAGAACTGTAAAAGAAGACGACTCACCTAGTCAGACTCATATGGTTAGAATTTCTTAAGAAGTTGCTTTAAATGTTTAAAAAATGTATATATACACTTTTTTTTTTTGCAGTTGTATATCATATATAAACATATATTCTCATACATACATTTTTATCCATGTTCACATAGTGTTCATGTGTGTGTGTGTTTATATATGTCCATATACATATATATACACACATTTTTGCAGAGAGAGTGTGTGTATATTTACATATTTGTGTATAATTTCCAGAGTTTGAATTCTATGTTGCTTATTAGTACTTTTCCCAGGCCATGATTCTAAAAAGACAAGAATATTCTTAACCTTCAAGGAACATAAAATAACAAAGAACATGCCCATTACATGAAATACCCCAAATCCATCTCCAATTAGCATAAGAACTATGTAGTAATTTATGCCAGGTGGTCAAAAAGCCTGGCCCAGTTAAAATTAATTGAGTAGGAATTTCATAACCAATAGGCAAGGAAAGATCCAGAGATAGATAGATTCTAAAGCCTGCTAGCTGCTTGCTCTAGTGTTTCCATACCTAAAAGGTAATTAGCAAGTGGAAGCCAAAATTATTTTTGCTGTCAGCCTCAAGGTTCCAGTAATCAGTATATTAACAGGAGTTAACTGTCTTCTATACAGTTAATCTGGACGTGACCCATAAAAGCAGTACACATCTGTTACCAGGTCATACTCAAGGCTCTGATTATGATTGCTGCATTAACCTTTATGGAAGCTGTTTTTCCCATTTCTAAATGAGGAATTCATAGAGGTACAAATTAACCAGAAATCTTGAATTTTAAAGAAAACCACAACAACCCCAAACATAAAAATGAGAAGTGTTCTATAAGGCTTTCACCTCTCTCTACATCTATGCATTTACAAGTATCTGAGTACTCCAGAAAAAAGGAGCTGTGCTCTAAGTGCAGCAGTATCTACATCAGTGCTGTGTGATAAGGCATTCCCAAAGTCACCAATTGCAATTCTTTCCTTTAGAAAACTTGATGATGTCTTGCATGAGGAAAAGGGCACAGCAGAAGAATGCTGTCGGAATGTGGTTCTGAGAGTGTCCTGTCTGTTGCCACTCTTCTATTACTAGGAGTCCTAAAAATGGGAATTCACAGGCATTCATACTGCTGGTTTGGATGCCTTAGTGTATCAATAAGACCCACAGTGGGTTGGCGAATGTGACACAGGACTGAAGTGAGACCTAGCTTCTTCCAGAACAGCAGGTGGAAGACAGATGGCCCCAGGGTATATGTCATTGTATTTGAATACTTGTGTTGAGTTCCACAGTTACATTCCTTGAGACTAAATACCAGATGCTACATTAGCATGTATAGGAAGGAATTGACTCAGTGCTAAGTGTACCTGTAGAATATTTACTTCCTTGGTATTTCTGTGTCATGCAAAGCATTTTAGTCTGTGTGTCATGCTGTGGTATACAGTCTTATTTGTCCATCAGTGAACAAGGGAAGAGCTACTGATGATATCTACCTGTACTTCTGTAAGGCCTTTGACATGGTCCCCCACAACAGCCTTCTCTCTAAATTGAAGACATACCAATTTGATGGCTAAGGAATTGGCTGGAGGGTCACATCCAGAGAGTAGCGGTCAATGGCTCAGTGTCCAGATGGAGATCAGTGACGAGTGGTGTCCCTCAGGGGCCTGTGCTGGGACCAGTACTGTTTAATATTTTCATCAGTGACATAGACAGTGGGATCGAGTGTACCCTCAGCAAGTTTGTAGAGGACACCAAACTGAGTGGTGTGGTTGACACACCTGAGGGACAGGATGCCATCCAGAGGGACCTGGACAAGCTTGAGAAGTGGACCCATGTGAATCTCATGAGGTTCAACAAAGCCAAGTGCAAGGTCCTCCTCCTGGATTGGGGCAACCCCCAGTATCAATACAGGCTGGAGGATGAAGAGATTGAGAGCAGCCCTAAGGAGAACAACTTGGGGGTACTGGTGGATGAAAAACTGGGCATGAACTCGCAATGTGCGCTTGCAGCCCAGAAAGCCAACCGTCTCCTGGGCTGCCTCAAAAGCAACGTGGCCAGCGGGTCGAGGGGGATGATTCTGTCCCTCTGCTCAACTCTGGTGAGACCCCACCTGCAGTCCTGCATCCAGCTCTGGGGCCCTCAGCACAGGAAAGACATGGACCTGTTGGAGCAGGTCCAGAGGAGGAACACAAAGATGATCCAAAGGCTGGAGCACCTCTCCTGTGCTTGTACCTTTTTAGGCAAGCTGAAAAAGGGAACTCCAAATGATTGTATTATTCTCTAACTAACATGCTGTGTATTCCCATAAAGTGGTAGATATAGGGAAAAACCATACGTAACATAAAACGAGAATATGGAGCAAACTGCCAGCTCTGCAGCCTGAGACACTGAAATGGAATAGTAACAACTCACTATCACTGTTGCTGCTGCCATCAAAAAGCATGTGTCCCCACATGGGGAGGCCAGGACTTTAGGATTTGGGTGTTGATATTCCAGGCTTTTTATAGAAACTGAAATGAAACACAGTCTTCTGGCTCACAACCTCAGCTGGGCAGACAGTCTTGTAACACACGTCTCACTACATGTGCATTTCCTGCCACACTTGGAATTACGGATATTAAGAGACTGGGATGTAGAGAAACTAACATTCCCAATAAAGCTACCAAGATAAAATGTACCAATATAAACCCACCAAGATACAGGATATAATATCTGTCAAAGATTTGATTTAATCTATATTTCATACAGAATACTTAAGTGATAGGAAAACAAATGAAGACAAATTTTAACGTTTGTATCTCTAAACTTTTCAGAGAACCCGAATAACCATATAGCATCATTATCTTCCATTTTTTTCAGCCAGCAGACTTTACAGGAAAGCAAGCACTGAAGCAGATTAAAGAAAAGGGGCTCAAACGACGACTGGTATATCTCACCCTGGAAACAGATAATGTTGATCCAGAGGGAAATGAAAGTGTGTGGTATAATGGCAAGGTAAGGACTATAGATCATGTTACAAGAAACTAATGTTAATTGTCTATGAACAGCATCTAACTTTGTGTTTCAAGTGTGAATGCATTATTTTTGCTTTACTGGCACAGAACAATTTGAAGCTATGATAACCATTTTCTAATTTTCAAGCAGGAAGCAAAGACTAACTAAATATCTACAAAGAAGATGTGAAATAACTTCAAGTCACAGAAAACTAGAGTTGGAACAGACTAAAGTATTAACTCACCCATTCTCTTCTCCTGCAAAGTCACTATTGTCCTAACAACACTTTTGCTATTCACTTAAAAGAAACAAAACAACAGCAAAGTTTAGGCCTCCACACTTCTGCACAGATTATGTGTTGAAATGCTCACCAGCAGTTAAATGATCATGTATAACAAACATATGTACGTGTGTAGTGTTTGTTCCAGTCAAAACTTAATTTATTAACAATAGGAATAGACTGTTTTTTTCAAGGAGCAAAAAGTTCCAAGTTTAAGGTGATGTCACCCATAGTAGAGAATGTTATGAACTGCATGACACAATTAAAACTTGCTTGATATCTGAAGTGCATACTAGTAGTGAAGTGAAACTAGTATATGAGACGTATAGTTGTTTGGTTGGTTTGTTGTTTGTTTGTTTTTTAAGAAAAACCTCACTGCATCTTGAAAACAAAGATAAATGTTTGTGGGTTTTTTCAGGTTATTGGCAACACCACATCTGGAAGTTTCAGTTACAGTGGTCAGCAGAGTCTGGCTTTTGCGTATGTTCCCACAGAACTCAGCAAAGTTGGACAGAAATTGGAAGTTGAACTTCTAGGAAAAAATTATCCAGCAACCATTATACAGGAGCCACTGGTGCTGACTGAACCAACAAGAATGCGCCTTCAGAGAAAAGGTGAAAGTCCCAAAATATAACCACAGACGAGGATACAGCAAATTGTGCAGTTCCATTAACATGCATGAAATTAAGAGAAAAAAACTACTCAGATTTGCTAATTACTAAACACAAGATCCTCATTGCCATACATCAGTGAGAAATTTGATGGTGTTACCCTCTTGCTTCCTTGTATGGGCTGTTCACATTAGAAGTCTGGCGCAGTTCATGAACCCCTTCTCAGTAGCACCTGTGAGCAGAAAGTGGCATGGAATTAGATCCTTGATTCAGCTTGCTCCCACATTGGCTGGCAGATCTGAATTAATACAGAGGAGAAAGTCGCTCTTGGCATTGGCCAATAGCAAGTTCTTCCTCTCCTTGACCCTCACAGTTCCTTGCTTTGCCTGTTCTCATGGTAAAGTAGCTTATCCTGGCTCCTTATGGCATGACATCGCAAACTTATCATTAAAATAATACAGTTCTGCACAGAAATGCCTCCTAAGGAATTGAAATACATCCCAGCAATCATGAAAAATAATAAAGGCAATATTAAAGGCAAACTGCACTGTTAACATTTTTTCCCAATGTGTCACCTCGGCAGGAATTCTCACAGAAGATCAAAATCTAGTTCTTCTTAATGAAACAGTTATAGGAAGCACATTCATCATTATTTTATATGAATCATCATGCAAATTACATGTAATATTCTACAACACACAGGACATTAACACTCAATTTTGAACAGAGCTTAAAGTACTGTATCACGGATTTACTGCTCTAAATCTGAAGAGCTAGACTGACACCAGAGAACTTCTGTTCTTCCTTTTCCTGTTAATTATAGATTGAACAGCAATAAGAGCCATATGTTGTTACACAGAAATATTAACCTTGAAAAAAATACAATTAAATCCACGGCAGAGGAGCTTTATTCAGTGTTAAATATTCAATAACCCAAATAAGCAGGATCGGGATAATGTAAATGATGGGAACACACTAAATTATTATAACGCTCCTCTGAATTGCATAATATGCTCTACAATTCTTTTGAATAAGAATAATGTCACAATTTCCAACTTACAAAGATTAACACTCTCTTTTAGGCTACAGATAACCCTTTTTGAAGTACATATGAATATGAATAATGTCCAAAATGTATTTTCTCTAAAGAAGTTGGTGCCTCTGAGTCTTCAGCAAAGAAGCAAACATATAAATAGAATATAGCAGGAGAAACGCAATTTGAAGAATGAACACTTACTTTTGCTAAACTAAGCTGGCATTGCCTTGTGCTGTTCTGAATATCTTTTACAAAGCAGGTCAAAATAAAATTCACAAGCTGTGGCAGGTTTGCACGTGGTACTATCTTGAGTGAAAAATCCATTAAGAAATTATTCTCTGTTATGCCTTCATAAGTGATTTATAGAATCATAGAATCATGGAGTGTTTGGGGTTGGAAGGGACGCCTAGAGGTCATCTAGTCCAACCCCCCTGCAGGAGCAGGGACACCGCTAACTAGATCAGGTTGCTCAGAGCCCCGTCCAACCTGGCCTGGAATGTTTCCAGGGATGGGGCCTCCACTACCTCTCTGGGCAACCCGTTCCAGTGTTTCACTACCCTAGCAGATTTAGTTCTACTTTACTGAATCAATCAGAAATGTTACTTTTTTTTTAAGGTGGCATTATTTGTAATGAGACAGCTGGCCACTATGTTTCCATGAGAATTTAAGAAATCTAAAATCTAAAATACAACACAATGCAATATTCTTTTATTTAGGAACATAGTTTTGAGTTTCAGCATTTCCCAAGAATGTGCAAATTCACTAGACACCACATCCTGGAGCGTACAGTAACTCTCACATACACTTTCCTAATAAACTTCACTAGGCCAAAACTCCATTTCAATGGTACCTTGCACATCCCAATCTGGAAGTTAGAATCAGTTTTGTAACTCCTTTGCCAGCTTGGAAGAAGGAAGTGCTGTTCATTAGCACGTCAACGAGATCTGTCTGACCGTGCAGAAGGGGAGGCTTTCTGCAGCCTGAGCAAAAGGTCATGAATCACAGATGTGATTCTGCGATAACTGTACCTTCCATGGGCTTGTACCGCATTTCCTGCTGCAACCTTCCAACCACTAATTTATCCTTGTAGCTGATGCAGACAGCTACCCGCCTCATTTTACAGTGTAGTATTACAGAGGCCTAAGCGCTGATGCGCTTGTGGGCTTCTCATTGACAGCAGTTGTCACACAAGTCTTGTTAACATCGAGCCTTGGCCAGTTAATTTGCATTTTGTTTCAAGATTTAGGGAAGCAGGCAAAAAGCATAGCATGCTGCTTCTGGGACCAGGCAATGCAAAGTAGTGTTTCTTTCCTGCAGCCACCTTGAAAGACCAACACAACTCCCTGTTCGTCGCTGACCATAAATAAGACAAATGGTGTCTCTGAGAGCTTGTTGCGCTGTTACCTCTTAAGAATGGCTCTGTTTTCGCTTTAACAATGCGTTCAGGAGCAGAGATACCGGAAGTAGTTTTAAGCAAGCATGGCATGGGTGAGTATTAGAAGCACTTTGGCTACAATAGTCCTGTATCTGACAGGGCTTCTGAGTTGACAGAGCTTCTTTTTTACTGCTCTGAAACCCAACTCGACGCATGGCGTTACTTATTAGGGTAGCTCAGCATTGCAGCACTTTGCACAGCATGAATTATAAGGGGATGAAGCTTCACAAACCATGTCCACAGAGGGGTTCACACTTTTAACTCAATCTTTCGGCCACTGCTTCTTTTCATTCTATGTTGTGATATGGTGTTGCATAAACTTGTGGTGTCAGGACACACCAAGAGGAAGTGAATAGGAGCAAGAATGTTTTAAGTAGTACACCCTATGTTTTAAGAGGGCTTCTAACCCATCAAAGAGAAATACCAGGGTAGAAAGACTGGCAGGGACATCTTTTCAGTCTTCTGCAACCCCATTAGCTAACAGAGGAGATGCCTCTGTAATGTGCAAAAATGACAGTTGGTCATCTAGGAAATTTTCTGAAATATTCCAATTCCTGTGTGTGGAGAGATCAGGACATGTCAAAAGGCAGTTTTCTCAAACAAATCTTTTGTAATTTTCCATTATTCTTTTTCCATCTCCAAAGCGTTTTGGTATACCAGGGCAGCCGTTACTACCACCATTTGAGTTTATCTTCCAGGTTCCTAAGTGCTATGGCAAGACGTGCCACGTTCATACTTTGTGTGGAATGATAAATTCACACAGATACTATTATCTTGTGTGTCACTTGAATGACTTCATTAATCTTTGACCTCAAAACAGCACCCAAACTATTCAACCCCAAATTCAGAAAGGGTACACTGAAACACAGGGGACTGAACATAGACCATTCCCAGGATTTGTTCTTTTGATTCAAGAGAACAGTATTTTCTGATGGGGGTTCCAAATCCCTTAAGTAGTAATAAAAAAAGTAATAAAAGTAATAAAAGTAAGTAATAAAAAAGTAATTATTTTAAGTAATAAAAAAAAAAAAAAACAAAAACACTAAGAAAATATGACAGACAGCAAGATCCAGACTGTGATGGTGCCTTATCTGCTGTGTATGGTTTAGATGTTCTAGTGTTTTAACTTGGGCAGCTCAGGCAAACAGGTCCAATTCTGGTGGAGCAGGATAACAACTGGCACTCCTCTACATGGGAGTATGAGTGTAGCTGCACTTAAATGCCCTCATACCTTTAGAAACATGTCAGGTGAATAACTGTTAGGATTTTATTCCAAAATTTGTATCCAGCATTTCTGATTTCACCAGCACTCTGTAGCTTTTCAGAGCAATTATTTTGAATGAACGAGAATGGTTTCCATGGGATGGAAACATTTGAACGGAACTTTACCTATAATAAGGACACGGAAGGAGTTAGTAGAATACACAACTCAGTGAGACAGCTGTGACTGGTGGGGGGATCTGAACTAAAAACAAGATAAATCGGAACTTTCCAGCCTTTTGAACAGTATGAATCACACCTCAACAGAGAAAATGTAACTCATAGTCACATACCAGTTTGTCAGCAACTCTGGAATTTACTAAAGGGAAAACTGACCTCAGGACAGTACTGGTGCATGTCGCACTATTGGATGTGGACACACACATTGGTATTGTAGAAAAAAATGTGGCATCACTCATCATTGCTGTTGTTTTCAACCCAGCAGGGAATTCTTTGGGATTTATAAAAAAAAAGATGTGGTAAATTTGTCGACTTATCCACTAGACTTCATTCATAGGAGCAGGAACTTTCCTTCTGCAGAGACTTGTCAATCAAAAAAAAAAGTAAACAGGAGTCTCGCATACTCGGTATTTGCCTTTCTTACCGAGAAATAAAATTTTTAATGTGGATTGTTCTTTCACCTGTTACCAAATGGGTACATAAATCTGGAAATGCACGTGTGTACCATTCCAGCTAAATGTGAAGCACACGGTTATTTGATCTTCACCTGGACACTGAAATTTACGTGCGTTCCATGGATGAACAACACCAATTGGAGTTGACAGCTATTCTGTCCCCCCATGGCCTTAGATATTTCATCAAGATTATAACTAAGGTAGTGTTCGTTTACAATATTGCTTTAGAAGATTACACGGTTTGAAGAAACAGCCCTGTTGACATAGCTGTTATTTCTGCTTTGGGTTGCTTCACTTCCTTCCTACTTGGTAACAGTCACGAGCACCACCTTACAGCCAGACCTAGGTCAAGACTTCTCACCCGTATGAACAAAATGGAGTGAAAATAGCTGTGGGCCGCTCAGGATTTTGCAGAAGGGGCAGGCAGGGGAGAGGATGAGAGCGACAGCTGATGATGGCAGGAGGCAGGCCATGCACTTTTCTCCTATGGGAATGATTGCCATCTCGCACAGCTCAGCTGCTGCTTCGGCGGCAGTGGCAATTTGTCTTTCCCAGGCTGTAGCACAGGTTGGCAAGCAGCAAGGCCATGGCCGTTTTGCAGCTGCCCCACTTTGCTTATGCATAGAATAAACTCTGCCGGCAGCATTAAATCAGGATGAGCTGCCACGGTGTCACGAGCGAAGACAGAAGCAACAGTGCAGTTACTCGTACCAGAGCACACGCTGCCCTCTGCTCCCGCTGCTGTACGGGCTTCCAGGGAAGCGCAGCCGACTTGGAACGCAAGTTTGCAAACACTTCCCTGGTCCCCTCCCGCAGGAAAGGGTCCATGGCTTAGAATGGGCGTTTCGTGTCGGAACTGATGGAGGATGAACTGCAGCATCACCGAGCTGGGTACTCTGCGAACACCAGCAACGCCTTGACGGGCTCTTTTATTTGGACTCGTTTCATAAACTTACGGGCCTGAAGCCACGCCGCCTTCCCCCACCGCAGGCACCCCGCAGCCTCCCCGCTGCTACGGCTACACAGGCTCGGGCCCCGCTACCGCACAGGGGCGCCTGG
>NW_009259489.1:2295618-2299699 GCF_000687185.1 Egretta garzetta | reverse complement strand
GCCGGCAGCCCTCCGGATGCTCTGGCCTTCTTGCGTGAACCAGTTGCGTTCATGACTCGTTTCGCTTCCTTTTGGCTTGCTAGATCGGCAGCGTACTCGGCGTGAGTTTAGTGCAAGTTGCTCCCCTTCAGGAAAGCTGAGGTGCTCTGTAGGCTTCAGCTGTGTGAACAGGCACGGCAGCGTTAGCATGAAAAATATTCCTGTCGCAGCCACCTTCTGTTAGGTACTTCTGAAGTGGGCAGGCACGCACGCCACCGGGATGCAGCCAGACGCCGATACGCACTCCGCGCTCGGTTTGTGTGACAGTTGACTTACCGCACGCCAGGCCAGGGATCCACTGGTATGTCCTCCTTCATACGGTGGCGTAGGTGTAGACATTTATGTATCCCTCAGCGGAGCGATCCTTGGTCGGGTGTCTAGCTGCTTCGGAGTCCTCGTCATGATTTGTCCCCCCCTTTTTTTTTTTTTTTCAGTTGCACAGGTGTAAGAATTGGACTTTATCATATTGCTATACACCTCCCTCCCCCACCTTTTTACTGCAACTTTGGCAAAAATGGGGGGTGGGGGTGGGGGGAGAAGGGTACAGCACCGACAGAAAGGAGAAAATCACAAAAGGTTAAGCGTTTTTGAGAAACTTTCCATCTGTCTCAAAAAGTCATGCATGTTAACCATAGTCTTTTGTTAAAGAAACTGTTCAGAATGAAAATAAATGTCACCATGTATGAGTGGGCGTTTTCTCTTGTCGCTGCAGAAGGGTTGTTCTAGGGGATACATATTCTTTCCAATAACGTGTGTTCTGTTCCTAGAAACTCCACAAGACAATAATAAAGAATAGGAAGATGCTTTTTCCCCCCAACTCTTTACATTGTTTTGTGTAACCTAAAATGTTTTTCCATTTTGACTGTTTCTATAGTATGATGCTTATTGAGAAATGGCTCAGGGTTAAGTTGACAGTGCTGTAGCTGATCTTTAAATGGGATATTGGAAATGCTCATAGTTTGGTCCTGATTTAAGTTCAGCATATGCATCTGACTTGATAATTTAATAATTTTCGTGTTAACCTTGTTACAAATGAGTAAAATAATATTAGCAAATGGAAGTCATTTTTCGATAAAATTGAAGAGACCTTGTGTGCAGGAGATACTTAGGTAGCAAATATGTGGGATTTCGGTTTGTTTTACCCATTGGTATAATTAACAGTTGCTCAGAGATTTGAAAAAATAACCTAAGTCTGGTCCTATCTGAAGCTGGAATTTTGATAGTCACCTTGCAGTCCACAAAGAAAGAAGAGCAAAGGTATTGGTTTATGAAAGCGCTAAGATTTTTTTTTTAGTCATTAATATTTTCGTCTCCTTTTTCTTGCTTTCTAGAGACAGGGGAAAGAATCACAGTGCTTTGCTAGTTTGTGTCTTTCACTATATTAATAATCTTTTTTTGTAAAACTGCATTTTAAAAAAAAGAAGTTTTTTTTCCCAGCTCCTGTTTCAAAGAAAATCAGTAACTAGTAGGCCCTTTGTGAGAGTCTGCTCACCCACTTGCCTAAGACCAAGGTTTATTTGGTTTAAAAGTGAGTTCAAAGTGTTGCTGAAGTCATGCTTTAAAAATTACTCATGCAGCTTGCTACACTGGAGTGCTTAGTGGAGTTACAAATTCTGACGTGGAGGTTTTGTGCTTTGACAGAGGCAGATTGCTAGAAATATTTAGTAAATAGACAAGGTACTTATACTTGTACGTTTGCTGGCTTGAGTTTAGGGTAGTTTTTTTTTTTCTGGAGGAGGTAGGGGAGTTGGCAAAAGTCAGCTTGCAGCACACAGTAACTGAAGTGGTTTCTTGGGTCAAGAGGAGGGTGGTGCTCGGGGCTATCAGACATGCTTTTGTAAGAGGATACAAAGGGATACAAAACTGACTACTCGTTAAGATTGGAACTATTAGAGGTCAGATCTAGGCAGTGTCTAAAGCTTGTGTTATCCCCAGTGTCCAAATGCTTTTCTTGTAAAAGTGCTTACACTCAACTTAAGTGTGTAAATAAATATGTAAATATGTGTATTTAACGTACATTTAGAAGAGTAATGCAACAAGTGATCGCTTAGCCTTTATGACCCTTTCCTCTGGTGACCGCTCTCTGATACAGGCAAAAGCTCGGTAGCCGCACCTGCCGTGTGCCTTTCTGCCCGTCTCCATCCCATTTCAAATCTCTCGCTCCACGTTGAAATGTTGTCCTTAGCCTCCCAAGAGGCCGTAATGGTAGTTGTCACCTGTTATTGCCCAGGGGGGTTGTGGAGTCTCCTTCTCTGGAGATATTCAAAGCCCTCCTGGACGATGTCCTGTGCAACCTGTTCTAGGTGAACCTGCTTTAGCAGGAGGGTTCAACTAGATGATCTCCGGACGTTCCCTTCTGACCCCTGCCATTCTGTGATTCTGTGTTAGATTTTCAGATGAAGATGCAAAAGGCTTTGCTGCTTTTTTTTTTTTTTTTTTTTTTTGTTGCGCTCAATTTATGCCTGGGCAGGTCTTGTAAGCTCCTGGGGTGCTATTTCCTTGTCTACCTCCATATTCCCCCTGCATCTTCCTCATTTTCTTTGGTGCTACATGTGTGAAGACAGGAGGCCCTAAAACTAATGCTAGCCCCCGGTGTAGCTCTGTTTCTTTTTGCACCCACTTTGCAAAGCAGCCCTACGGGAACACATTGCGGTGTTGTAACTAATCTGGCATCCTTCTTTTCTCTGCTAGATCCACACAGGTTTACAGCACCAGATAATTTGGCCGTGCCAGCCCAGCTGTGTGCCACTGGATGAGAAACTCCTCCCAGAGCTACTGCAAGAGGCGGGATACGTTACTCACATGGTGGGGAAGTGGCATTTGGGGATGTACAGAAAAGAATGCCTTCCAACCCGCAGAGGATTTGATACTTACTTTGGTAATGGTTAGATTTAACATGGGCAACGAACATGGTGTTAAAAATGATGAGAAACTGCCCGATTCTTCTAAGAACAGCGGATTTACTATTGGTGTATAAGTAAATGAATACCTGGGCGTGCATGCTTCCAAAGTATAACTGCGTAAAGTAAGATACTGCCTTAAATGCATGTCGAAGCCTTTCAACTTATTGAAGAAAATATCATAATTATTGGTTGGCTCCAAAGAAATTATTTCCCTCTTATGATCTGGATTTAATTTGGTTCCATGATGGTTGGAAGATTTAAGGTGTAGTGCTTGGTTATTTTTTATGAGTGTCTTTAATCTGAATGTTTTGTGTTAGATCAGACAGAAAACATCACTTGCTCTGCAAATAATGCTGCACTTCTAAAGCTGGTATTTTTAAGAGAGAAATAGATGCCGTAGCACACTGTGGTCATGCTTTGTGAACAGGGTAGCATTGGTTTTCCAGAGTCTGTGCCAAGGAAGATGGTGTGAGAGCCTCTATAAAACAGTATATAAAAAGTCTGTTGCAGGAACTCGCAAGTTATGACGTCAAACGCTCAGATTAAAGAACCAGAATTAGGTTGTCCAAGTGTGAGTGTGTTACAAAGCAACTTGTAGCTACAGGTTGTTTATTCTTCCTCTTGCAAAGGCTCGTGTCCCAATATTGACTGGACATTTATTAGTTTTGCCAAAGTGCCACAGAAGTTATGTGAATCGGGCTGCCTGCAATACATCTCGTTCCGTGTGGTACTGAGTGCAAAGTTGTCCATTTCCACTTCATTGCTTTTAAGACACTTTTGTTGAAGGGGGAATTTCAAAACAGTTCATCATCTCCCAAGTAACTTTGCAAGCTGTTGATAGTACTGCTGCCCACTTCTACAGCTGAAAAAGTAAGGTACAGAGAAACTTAAGCTGAAGTCCACCTTCTTCTTGCCTAACTTTAGGCACTTAAATGAGGAGCCTGGCTGTGCTGCGTGCCTGTTACAAGCAGTGGTGATGTTGTGGTTTAACCCAGCAGGCAGCTGAACACCACACAGCCGTTTGCTCACTCCCCCAACCCCAGTGGGATGGGGAAGAGAATTGGAGGAGGGGTGGGGGGGAGAAGTAAGATTCATAGGTGAGGTAAAGACAATTTAATAGGACAGAAAAGTAAGGGGGG